>NC_142949.1:9556500-9559000 GCF_046866305.1 Octopus bimaculoides
TATATGTCGTACTAAATGGAGCTGCATCTAGTTATATACATGAATAAACGCATGCAGGTGAAAGAGGAACACGGTGAAAGAGATCTCTCTCGTTTGGACTAATTGTGATTATAACCTGCGGTGGGTGTGTGCGTCTAATTACCAAGTGTTCATGTGTGCGTAGGTGTGTTTGGTATTATAAACGAGTGAAAGGGAGTTGAGTACGTGAAGTGCAAGTTATATCATCTTTCTTCAGCTACGACTGCAACACGACCGGCTCAAAGGCCTAGAGATTCGTGTTTAATAGCTATCAAACTTTAAGTGCTGTAACATGAAAGCCTAGGCCCATAAGTTCACTCCTATAACAAACTCAGTTGTTAACAATAATAATAATAATGATGATATTGATGATGAAAGCAACAATGGTTTCAAATTTTGCCACAAGGGCAGCAATTTTGGGAGAGGGGACGAGTCGATTACATCAACCACAGTGTTCAACTGCTACTTATTTTATCAACTGCGAAAGGATGAATGGTAAAGTTGACCTCGGCGGAATTTGAGCTCCGTAGCGACGGTCGAAATACCGCTAAGCATTTCGTCCGGCACGCTGACGATTCTGCCAGCTCACAGCCTTGACAATATTACTAAGGAGAAGAAGAATTCTTTCTACTAAAGGAGCAAGGCATGAAATTTGGGAGGAGAGGGCTAGTATTTCATCGACCCTGAAAGGATGAAAGGCGAAGTCGACCTCGGCGGAATTTGAACTCAGAATGTAAAGTTGGATGAAATGTTGCTAAGCATTTTGCCCGGCGTGCTAACGACTCTGCCAGCTCACCACCTTAATAATAATAATAATAATAATAATAATCCTTTCTATTATAAGCACAAGGCCTGAAATTTGCGAGCAGAGGATAAGTCGATTACATCGACCCCAGAGCGTAACTGGTACTTATTTAATCGACCCCGAAAGGATGGAAGACAAAGTCAACCTCGGCGGAATTTGAACTCAGAACGTAACGGCAGACGAAATACCACTAAGCGTTTCGCCCGGCGTGCTAACGATTCTGCCAGCTCTTCGCCTTAATACTACGATAATAATCGACACACACTTTTTTGTTATCTATAATCGGTATAAACTTGCTTTTTTTTTTTTTTAAGTGACTTATTCCTATAAGTGCCATATACGAATCTAACGGTCTTTGAGTCTGTTTTGTGACTTGCTGCCGATTAAAAGTATTGAAAGATACTATGGATATTCATGTTTTTTAGCTCTGCTAAACCGCTCTCACTCTCTCCCCAGTACACATACACATATATAACATCAGTTTTTGCATCCCTTTCAAGAGCATCCATTTATCCATGCATCTGATACATACGCATTAACATACATACTTACAGTCATACCTGTGTACGTACCTAGATGCGCGGAAGCAAACTCATACACAACATAAAATAGCTGAAGGGAAGGGCCATTAACATAATCCAATATGTTCTCATCTAGACATCCATAAATACTGATTTAATGAATTCTATTTTGCATACAAGTTCGTTTTTAGGAGAAAATGGTTTACAAATTCTTTATGAGGAAGTCTGACAAATTCACTCACATGGCTAAACATGAAATGCATGTGCAATTGTGCATTCACCTGTAAAGCAGAAAACGAGCAGGAGACGTTTATATTGCAAGAAATAATCTTTATTATTTTAAAATGCTGCGATCGATGATAAAATAATTAGTCAAGGAATATCACACCAACGCATATCTAATTTTCTTTTGAGAGAATTACCAAGCCTTTCGCTAAGCTTTTCGTTCCAGGCAGAATCATCTTTGACTATTTCGCGGGTCTATTATTATGTTACAATGAATAAAGGAGGGGTTTCTTACACGTGGGAGCAAAATATGATACTCATTGACGTGTATGTATGCAGGTATGTATATGTGTATATATACGTGTGTGGAGACGCAATGGCTCAGTGGTTAGGGCAGCGGACTCGCGGGTGTTGGATCGTGGTTTCGATTCCCAGACCGGGCGTTGTGAGTGTTTGAGCAAAAACACCTGAAGCTCCACGAGGTTCCGGTAGGGACTGGTGGCGAACCCTGCTGTACTCTCTCTCACCACAACTTTCTCTCACTCCTTCTTCCTGTTTCTGTTGTACCTGTATTTCAAAGAGCCAGCCATGTCACACTCTGTGTCACGCTGAATCTCCCCGAGAACTACGTTAAAGGTACACGTGTCTGTGGAATGCTCAGCCAGTTGCACATTAGTTTCACGTGCTGGCTGTTCCGTTGATCGGATCATCTGGAACCCTCGTCATCGTAACCGACGGAGTACCACGACATACGAGTATTTCTGTTGGTTCACAGAGAAGCAATAAATTACGTAACACATTAAAAGGGGGTGTTTTATTCTAAAATACATTATGACTGAAAAAACTTATAGTTGCCAGTACTCTGAGTTCCGCGTTTCCAAAAGTCCAGTTGGTAATCTAAGCCTGTTTTCTCTTGAAATATAAATTGTTT
>NC_142949.1:9564000-9626500 GCF_046866305.1 Octopus bimaculoides
ATATATATATATATGTGTGTGTGTGTGTGTGTGTGTGTGTGTGTGTGTGTGTGTGTGTGTGTGTGTGTGTGTGTGCATATATATGTGTACATATGTGTGCATATGTAAGTGTATATATATGTGCATACATTCCTCTAAATGAATTTCTTTCTCTTGGACGCAGGAGTGGCTGTGTGGTAAGTAGCTTGCTTACCGACCACATGGTTCTGGGTTCAATCCCACTGCGTGGCGCCTTAGGCAAGTGTCTTCTACTATAGCCTCGGGCCGACCAATGCCTTGTGAGTGGATTTGGTAGACGGAAACTGAAAGAAGCCCGTCGTATGTATGTATTTATGTATGTTTGTGTGTCTGTTTGTCCCCCCACCATTACTTGACAACCGATGGTGGTGTGTTTACGTCCCTGCAACTTAGCTGTTCGGTAAAAGAGACCGATAGAATAAGTACTAGGCTTACAAAGAATAAGTCCTGGAGTCGATTTGCTCGACTAAAGGCGGTGCTCCAGCATGGCCGCAGTCAAATGACTGAAACAAGTAAAAGAGTATATATGCGTGTATATATGTGCATATATGTGTGTATATATGTGCATATGTGTGTGTATATATGTGCATATGTGCGTGTATATACATGTATGTGTGTATATATGTGTATATATATGAATGTATATATATGTGTGTGTGTATGTATATATATATATATATATATATATATATATGTATATATATCTATATATGTATGTGTATATATATATATCTATATATGTATGTGTATATATATATATATATATATATATGTATATATATCTATATATGTATGTGTATATATATATATATATATATATATATATATATATATATATATATATATATATACACACACGCATTATAGATCCTTACACACATTGTGCTCGTGTGTATATATATATAATATACACATACCCATTATAGATGCTCACATTGTGTGTGTATAAAATATATACACACTCGCATTATAGATACTTACAAACATTGTGTGTGTGTGTGTGTGTGTGTGTGAATATATACTTACATTGTATATATATATATATATATATATATATATATATATATATATATATATATAACACACGCTTTGTTGTATGTTGCTTTTCTCTGTTAGCAGAAACATGTAACTCGTGTGTGTGTGTATGCGCGCCCGTGATAGACCAACCAGTCTCATTAGACACATTTTCATCTAATCGCAGCCCTTATTCATTGAGAGTATTCTATAACTAATTAGGAAATATCTTTTCGCTGTGTGTGTATCGGTATTATCTGTGTATTCGTGCGTGTGAGGTAAACTCTATGTAGTTGAATCCCAGACACTTTTCTGACTTAAAATATTTACAACATCTGCAGTGGGATCTGTTTGTCCAAAGCTGGACTTGTTAGTCATACGAGATGTCATGACAGCATTCGTTAATTGAAGAGATGGCCTTCTTCAATAAAGAAGTGGCAATCACCATATATATATGTATGTGTGTGTGTGTGTGGATATATATATATATATATATATATATATATATATATATATATATATATATATATATATATATATATATAGTGGGGGTGTATATACACACACAAGCAGTATAGGAGTGGTGTAAACATGCACGTGAAGACTTACTGAATCTCGTGCCAACAGCTGTACAGAAACGCAGTGTTATATATAAATATGTATGATGTTATCTGGAATTGCTAACCGTGTGACATATTTACCAACATTGAAGATTATTTATTAGCAACACAGAGGTTGTAGTAGTAGACTTTTAAGAAATTTACCATTCCGCTTGCAGTCAGCTTCACTCTAAAATATCAAAGATTCATGCAGATTCTAGCAAGTACTACCATATCTCTAACTTAATTATTGCTATATGTGTTTGAGAATGGCAAACGGATGTCTGTTTTAATTGTTGTTTCTGTCGTTAAAGGAGTTCATCGTTGAGTTAAAGGTTATCTCAGTGTGGGTGGTTATACGTAGATTTCTCGACCTGCTGGAATTAACAACCAGATTCTTTCTCAAACCACATCCTATCGTCTATGAAACGGAAACGGTCATCGTTTATATTTTACATGTTTCAGTCTACGATTAATTCTGAGTTGCCACCCACAAGGTTTGGTCGAACAAATCAACTCCTGGTACTTTGAAATCTGGCACTTATTATGTCGCACACTTTTGCTGAATCGCTCAGTTACGGGGAGTAAATGGACTAGCACTGCTTGTCAAGTGGTGGCAGAAAACAAACATAAAGAACACACACATACACGTGGGGTTTCTTTCAGTTTCTGTCTACTAAATCCACTCACAAGGCTTTGGTCCGCCCGAAGCTACAGCAGAATAGACTTGCCCGAGGTGACACGCAGTGGAACTGAACCCTAGACTATAAGACTCGAAAGCAAGGTTCTCAACCACACAACCACTTCAACGGAAAAAAAATAAAATGGATATATTTGATAATTTATTTAGCGAAAATCTTCTTTAAGTAAACGACTGTCTTGGATACATTCTGTTTTGAATAATGAAAAGGGGTGGGGGTCAAATACGGAATGCGTTGGATCATACGTCTTGCTCGATCGGGGTTAATCTGGGACTAAACAAGAACAAAAAACAAAGAAAAACAACAACAATAACACAACAATGACAACAACCGTAGCTCTGGGCGTTAGCTCTCCCTTCTGTCAGTGTAGATGTACATGGCTAGAACGCTGTCGATCTGTGCCAACTGATATCACAATAAAACGTTTGTTATTTTATAGAAGTCGCTACTTTAGCGTTGCTATGGAAACACGGCGCCAAAGCAACAAAACAGAATCTGTGTTTTTCTCTTTCTTTATTTTGCTGTTGTTTGTCCACCCCCCCCACCCCCACCTTTTTTCCCCCCGAATATCTGTTCTAGATAAATGGGGATAAGTAGTGTAATTTAAATCGTGTGTTTTTCGTCCCACACAAATCTCGTCTTCGTCCTCTTCCTCATCTTGTTCGTCTCCTCCCGCTTCCTTTATAAATCACATATCGTACACAGTTAGATGTTTAGATTTAATAATAGTCCACCTATCCTTTTGTTTATAAATAATCAACCCAGTTTTTTTTTTGGGGGGGGGGGGGCAATATTGTCGTGGTGTATATTCTTTCCGTTGTGGTTCAGCTCTTTGTTACTAATACTGTATGTGAGCGCATTTTTCTTTGAATAAATTTAGGTGATTAAAGGAACATAACTATATTTATATGCAGGCGTGGCTGTGTGGTAAGAAGTTTGCTTCCTAACCACATGGTTCCGGGCTCAGTCCAACTGCGTGACACCTTGGGCAAGTGTCGTCTGCTGTAGTCTCGAACCGATCAAAGCTTTGGGAGTGGGTTTGGTAGACGGAAGCTGAAAGAAACTCGTTGTATGTGTGTGTATGTATGTATGTATATATATATATATATATATATATATATATAGACACACACACACTCATACATACTTGATTCAATTCATTCGACTAAAACTTCTTCACGACAGTGCTCCAGCATGGCCACAGTCTAATGACTGAAACAAGTAAAAGATAAAGCCATATAAATGTGTCATTTAGGAGTAATATCAGAAACTGTTTATTGTTAGACTGCATTTAAGGTTGAATATAGCTCGGTGGGTGTTACGGTATATACTTTTCGGATCTTTTTTAAAACGGGGGCCACATTTTTCATTAACGAAACACTTTGAAACTTGGAACACTGGTAGAATGTGTCATATAAAACATCTTTTTCTCTTAGTCTTCTTTAAAAAAAAAGAAATCCATAAATTATTCCATGTTAAAGTTGTCGTATTTCTATAATTTCAACCAATCACTGACGTCCATTCAGCCGATATACATTAAGTGCCGACTACATAAACAAACGATTCTGAAACAGTTAATCCTAACTCTAACCCTAACCCTAACCCTAAGGTTAGGGTTAGGGTTAGGGTTAAAGCAAATTTAAAATGAAAAAAGCAAATAAAACGAAGAATCGTTTGTTTATGTAGTCGGCACTTAATGTATATCGACTGAATGGACGTCAGTGATTGGTTGAAATTATCGAAATAAGACAATTTTTTACATGAAATAAATTCGAATACAAAAATATTTTTCTGTTCTATAACACAAAATAGATAAGTATACGAAGTTTGAAAGTCTTTCGGTACCAAAAACACTACGTAAAACATTAATGAAAAATGTGGCCCCCGTTTTAAAAAAGATCCTACTTTTCTACTCTAGGCACGAAGCCCGAAATTTTGGGGGAGGGGGCCAGTCGATTAGATCGACCCCAGTACGTAACTGGTACTCAATTTATCGACCCCGAAAGGATGAAAGGCAAAGTCGACCTCGGCGGAATTTGAACTCAGAACGTAAAGACGAAATACCGCTCAGCATTTCGCCCGGTGTGCTAACGTTTCTTATTTCTTTATTGCCCACAAGGGGCTAAACATAGAGGGGACAAACAAGGACAGACAAAAGGATTAAGTCGATTACATCGACCCCAGTGCGTAACTGGTACTTAATTTATCGACCCCGAAAGGATGAAAGGCAAAGTCGACCTCGGCAGAATTTGAAATACCGCTAAGCCTTTCACCCGGTGTGCTAACGTTTCTGCCAGCTCGCTGCCTTGGTGTTAAGGTATATAAGCGGAGTTAAATGGGCAAGGGTTATGAAGAATAAACAATTATGAAAGGGAGGAGGAGGAGGAGGAAAAAGAAATAAAATTAGGTTAAAACAAATATAATTTCAATTATTTCAGCAAGCAGGGGAAGACAACTGCAAACATATTTAAGCTCTTGTGATGTCATCGGCGAAAAATAAACTTTATCGTATTTTGGAAGTACTGATGAGATACTCACTACGGAGACGAGTATGACCGTACATTGGTTGGAGCACACACACAGAAAAAGAATTGTTTAGGAAATAAATAAATAAAACTCATAGGCACCGTCTCCCTCCAAAAATAATAGTTAAATCAGCTTTGTTCATTGTTTAAACTGGATATTCATATTACGTTGATAAAATTGTTTAGTTGTTCTTTACATCCAAGTCTGCCTTGACAGAGAAAACTTATCAAATATTTCACTCGTGACCATCACTCCTATCTTTAGTCTACATTATCTAATGCTTCGTTCTATTTTTAAGACTGTACAGTGTGATTTAAAGATTTGGCGGCATACCTACACTTTGATGCCTCACCAACCTCCCTCCCTCAAAAGTCTTTTTAAGGATACATGTTTTCAATGAAATTCTGCTCATCCACGTTTTCGAGGGTACAGAAATACGATTATTTTGAAAAAGAATTTAAATAAAAGAAAGAAAAGTATCTATTTGGGATCCACTTCCTCAATGCATAGTTTTCTACGATACTTTGAGATATACATTCTCTAGGCTCTAATAAAGTTTAAAACAATGTAATTTTGTGAAAGTTCTGGATCACCTCTGGAAATATATTTCCACAAAATTTCATTTTAAAATATGCGTTTTTAAAAGATCGAATTCAGTGAATGACACAAGACAACGTCGGAAAAAAAAAAAAAATCTTACCCCCACCCATTAAAAAATTTTTTTTTGTTATTTTTGCAATCAATATATCTGTAATCTCCACTCTCGAAAACATTTCTCTACATAGAGAATCTATAGATGGTTTCTAAGATGCTGGCGTTGATGCAGGAGATACTCCACAGTATTTAGTTCATGGCTGTTAATTAATTCTGTTTTCAATGATCACCAAAATAAATAGCAGTTACACATATGCATTAAGTCCGCCACATTTCCGTCTTTATGAAAGATAAACATTAACACATTTCATTAGGCCTGTTAGGTTACTGCGACCGTAACAGGATAGGAAACAGATCGCATTCTGGTATTTTCTTCAATATATCGTGTATACTCTTTACTCTTTTACTTGTTTCAGTCATTTGACTGTGGCCATGCTGGAGCACCGCCTTTAGTCGAGCAAATCGACCCCAGGACTTATTCTTTGTAAGCCAAGTACTTATTCTATCGGTGTCTTTTTGCCGAACCGCTAGGTTACGGGGACGCAAACACACCAGCATCGGTTGTCAAGCGAAGTAGGGGAGGGGGGACAAACACACACACACACACACACACACACACATATATATATATATATATATATATATATATACATATATACGACAGGCTTCTTTCAGTTTCCGTCTACCAAATCGACTCACAAGGCTTTGGTCAGCCCGAGGTTATAGTAGAAGACACTTGCCCAAGGTGCCACGCAGTGGGACTGAACCCAGAACCATGTGGTTGGCAAGCAAGCTACTTACCACACAGCCACTCTTGCGCCTATATTCATATTTATACGCTATGATGATGATAATCATTTCTACTAAAAGCACAAGGCCTAAAATTTGGTAGGGGTGGGATAGTCGATTACATCGACGCTAGAACTCAGCTGGTACTTTTTTTTTCATCGACCCCGAAGGATAAAAGGCAAAGTCGACCTCGGTGGAATTTGAACTCAGAACGTAAAGACGGACGAAATACCGCCAAGCATTTTGCCCGGCGTGCTTAGCCATTCAGCCAGCTTGCCCCCTTGATAATAGTAATGTTGTTGCAGTAGTAATGGAGTCGATTTTGTTCGACCAGCCCTACAAGTCAGTGCTCCAGCATGGCCGCAGTCTATCGACTGTAGAATATGCGGAACATCTCTCAACCCTTAACTTATTTAATATAATGTTAAGCACGTGTGTGTGTGTGTGTGTGTGTTATAATCTTTTCCTGGTTGCTTATTTTGTTTCTCACTGCATTAAATATACCAACTCTTGGTTTTTTCGTGTGTTTTGCTCCCATGAGTAATTTAACTTCAATGAAGGCTATATTATAGATACCATATACGTTTAGGAAATCCTTTTCAAAAGGACGTCATGCAAATATTATAGCCGTAATGACGATTCTGAAAATCAGCAATACAAAATTCTATACCTCACCTCTCTTCCTAGTAACCACAACTTCCTCTCTCTCTCTCTGTCTCTTTCTTTATTGCTTTTGTTAGCCTCTCTTTACTCTAAATGCCTATTAGCTTCTCTTTCCGCAGCTGATTATGTTGGTTTCCCTACTCATGTTACTTACCTATTCTTCCGTTCACGTACGATTTCATAAAATATATGAAGGATAACCAGCTATTATAAAGCACACAGCTATTCGCATAAATAAATTGTTGGAATATATTTTCGTGGCGAAATGACATTCAGTTAATAAACTGCACTAAATCCAAACCGGCCCAATTTTATATCAGAGCCATGTAATATCTCTCAAGGTAACTGACTGGTGAAATTGGCAGCAGAAAACTATTAAATGGATTCTTCTATACATCGTATCGTCTATTCACATGCCTGTGTTTCCGTTTTATTATATTTCATATTAGACTATATATATATATATATATATATATATATATATATATATATATCATTTAATATATACACAGTATTTAAGTAAGAGCTGCTAATAATTTCATGCCATGGAAACACGATAATTCTGCAGATTTACATAACATGTCTTGTGTCTCCAAGCAACAAGCAATCTTTCAGGCTCAAACGCGTAGAGACACAATATACTGTATATATTAAACGATGCTTATCTCTCCCTGGATGGAATACTTTTTTTTTTTGTTGGTCTTATATTTAAAGGAACAATACACTATATATATATATATATATATATATATATATATATATATATATATATATATATATACACACATATACATACACCCCACACACACGACGGGCTTCTTTCAGTTTCCGTCTACCAAATCCACTCACATAAGCAAATGTAAGGATAAACAAGTTAGACAGGTTGATATATAAAGTCGACTTTGCCTTTCATTCTTTTGGGGTCGATAAATTAAGTACCAGTTGCCTACTGGGGTGGATCTAATCGACTGGCCTCCTATCCAAAAATTTCGGGACCTGTGCCTAGAGTAGAATATATATAAAATTATACCAAATACCTACAGAGAATAGAAATGATATCGAGAATTAAAGGGGTTGAAGTAAAGTATCATATATACACACACACGAGGGGATACTGAAGTTACTGGCTTCAAGGGTATCACAAAAGGCTTTGTTAGAGGCCCACATTTCTGAGTTCTTTTACTGGGCTTAGAAAAACTGTAGGAACACTGCAATAAGTGTGTGAATCTGAGAGGGGAATATGTTGAATAAAATCATAATTAATTGATTCTACTGTATTTTCTTTTACCCAAAGCAAGGAACTTCTCATCACCTCTTCCTATGTACAGATGCTTGAGCAAGATGTTTTAAGAAGACTGGCGATTGTTCATTTTTGCAATTCTTCTTCCTGTACACCACTGATGTTTCTCCAAGAGACAGACCTCGACTTAGGCTGATGCAGCTTGGCATCAGGTACTGTAACAGGCTTTGCTTTCAGAACACAGAGTTTTTTTTAGACCGACGCCACAACACATCTTAATGTTGGTTGCTTATTTTCCATCAACTCTGAAAGGATTAAAGGCAAAGTTGGTCTTAGCGAGATTTGATCTCGGAGCGTAGAGCGTTGCTACAACTACCACGAATCAATCTCTCCAATGATTCAACGACTCTACCAGTATAACAAACAACAGGAGTAGATTTGACATTTTGGAAACAAAGGAATTTTTAGAAGAGATGGCGGGATTTTCGTACCAGCGTAACACAGATTTATTTCCAACCAAATTAATTTTAAATTAGAAACATGAAGGGGAAGAAATAAATTATTTTCTAATTGTTACCCTGTTGCTCTGCTCTTGGTTTAGTGTTGAAATCTAACACCGTGGTAGAGAGGGACTGAACGCTACACATTTTCGCTAACTGTATGCAAAAACGATTAAGACACAAATCAAAGAAGAAAAAAAATACAAGGATCTTTCTTCAATTTCGACGATGAGTATTTTAGTTATCTTATCAACCGAACCATCAAATCATGGTTTAATACTGTGCGTGACTGAGTATCCCGCAGGCTCTTAATGTATCATTAACGTAATCTGTAAGTAGTGTAATAGAATGTGTGGCAATGGTTGCTTTTTTAAAAAAAAAATACAGGTAGAATCTACCCAGTGACTTTTCACACAGTTTCTGTTTGTCTGTCTGTCGGGTGTTGCTCAGAAACCTTGGGTCGACCCGTAACTAAGGTGCTGGTGCTGCTGCTGCACATTAGCGTCTTCTTAATCCTTCGATTAAGTTAATATGTACATATTAGGTGCAGGAGTGGCTGTGTGGTAAGTAGCTTGCTTACCAACCACATGGTTCTGGGTTCAGTCCCTCTGCAGGGCACCTTGGGCAAGTGTCTTCTACTATAGCCTCGGGTCGACTAAAGCCTTGTGAGTGGATTTGGCTGACAGACACTGTCGTATATATATATATATGTGTGTGTGTGTGTGTGTGACCCCGCCATCGCTTGGCAACCGATGCTGGTGTGTGTGTGTCCCCGTAACTTAGCAGTTCGGTAAAATTTACCGATAGGATAAGTACTAGACTTACAAAGAAAAGTTCTGAGGGTCGATTTGTTCCGCTAAAGGTGGTGCTCCAGCATGGCTGCAATCAAATGACTGAAACAAGTAAAAGAATATATATGTATATATATATATATATGTATCCCGTATAAAAGTTTTCTTGAGTTATTCTCTGATACTCTGAGTTTCGCTTGAGGATACTCTCTTTTTCCGACAGTTAACACTGTACTTTATATATATACATTCACACACTACCTTCATAAACACACACATTCGTGCGCACCCAGGCATACATATACACACGCAAACATTAGTTTCACATACACACACACACACGTGTCTGCGTACTCAGACACTGCTGTTTCTTTGCCAACTTCCTCTTCCGCTCATTCCAGCACGTTTTGACCGTATATTCACACACTTTTTTTTTCCTCTCCATTTTTTCTCTCCCTCCTTTTTTTTTCTCTTCTCATTTATCCTTTGTGTAGAAAAGCGTAGGCTCGAAAAGTTAAATACTTCTTCCATTTTCCTGAACGTAACCCTAATAAAAATGCGTTCTTTTACCTTGACTTTGTGTTCTTTTATATTTGTGGACCATATATGCACAGAACCACATACACACACGTACTCCCTCTCCTCTATCTTTATCTCTATTGTTACTCTCACTCTGTGTGTGTGTGTGTAGTATCCATTTACTGCCACAAAGCCTAGTATGTACACTCATCTTGTTCCTATTATGCTAACTCTCTCTCACTCTCTCTTTCATATTTCCTCTCACCATCTCTCTAAAGAATACAACAGTGTGATTTAAGAAATCGATCGACCAACCAGCATTTAAATGGGATATTAGTCTATATATGTGAGTGGAGGTGGGGCAAGATTTAACTGCTATTACAGATAACATGATTTTCAAGAACTTTGGGAATTTATTGATTCTGGTAGAATAGTAAATTACCAAAAACAAGGAATTATGGACCATCATTTACAACAAATATCCGATAACTGGGGCATGTTTCAATAACATGAAATGCCACAAACATAGATATCATTTTTATCTCTAAATATTTTCTGTTGAATTTAGAGTCAACACTGAAAGGTACGACGTTTCGTATACGAATACATCTGTGTAAACAATGCAATCGAAGAAAGAAAAATAGGTAATAGGTGTATATGCATATTTCAGGCATTCTTGCTCCTTCATCAGTACCACATCCAACCCATTAACCCTCCTTGAACTCATTGCTTAAATCACCACAAAATATAGTGATGTAACATCATTGGATATACCCATTTTACATATTAAACATATTTCTAGCAACTGGTACGTAAATAATAATTGCTGGTAATTTTGAGTGTTAGTTTTAAATTCTATAGAAAATCTGTAGGGGTAACTTAAAAGTAATTGAATCGCACTGATAACACACAAAATAGAATGCAGTATTGACTTGGCAGTGCATTATGCTTACGAAACGAAATACGGTGTCCCTACCAGCAATTAATATATATGTTGTTGCACCAAACAGTGGTGGTGGTGGTGCTGGTGGAAAACATTGATTTGGTTGTAGAATTCCTTTCATTGATAATGTAAGAATTTAGTGTTGTAATCGATAGCAACCATCCGTTCTATCGCAGTCAGCGCTCAGAATTTACTCTGAATGAATACGGGGAAAATTTGGAAATAATTTATAGAAGAATTATATTAAATTAATGAAGTTCTTCTAATGTTACATCACGACATTGATATTTTAATATTACAGCTTAATGTTGATCGGAAGTTGTGATTAAACACGTTCTAATAGATTCTTTTCTTATAGCTCTACAGGGGAAAATAGATGCACAATTACTATAGATATTTTAGTTGCTAAATAACAGAAATAGTATCGTAAAGGTTTTAAACTTGACTGCGTTTCTTTTGTACAAATCATCTCCTTTAACACATCTGAGAACAATGCCAGAACTGAAGTAGATCTTTCCCTCTGCCTTCAAGTACGACTTCTAACTCTAAGCATACCTTAGATTGGTTTGTCTCAACTCAAATATCATTGATACATTGTCGGTTTATTGATGCCACAGTTTAATTTACTTTATAAACAGCTCCGAGGCTGTTTGAACGATACGAAAACCAACTACTTTTGGTTTCGTGTTTTTATCATCTGGGAACTGTAAGAATTTTGAAACGATACAGTTTTCATGAAATGTGTTGTGAAGCGATGCTTTCTTTCCCTCGCCCTCTCCTTAATTTCCCCAGTCGATCTCTCTGTTAGTCTTTCTAACTCTTTCAACTCTCATTCTTTCTCTGTCAGTCTCTCCCCCCCCCCGCCAACTCTTTCATACTCTCTCTCTTTCTCACTATCTTTTTGCTTTCTCTCTCTCTCTCTCTCTCTCCGTCTCTCTCTCAACTTGCTTACTCTTTTCTCTGTCCCAACTCTCTCTTCCCCCAATTCTTTCACATGTACTCTCTCTATCTCTCTCACTCTTTATCAACTCTCTCACATTCACTCTCTCTCTCTCACTATCTTCCATCTCTCTTTTTCTCAATCACATACACAAACTTTCTCTCTCTCTCTCTCTCTCTCTCTCTCTCTCTCTCTCTCTCTCACTCACACACACACACACACACACACACACAATCTCTCTCACAAGCACACATTCTCTCTCTCTCTCTCTCTCTCTCTCTCTCTCTCTCTCTCTCTCTCTCTCTCTCTCTCTCTCTCTCTCTCTCTCTCTCTCTCTCTCTCTCTCTCTCTCTCTCTCTCTCTCTCTCTCTCTCTCTCTCTCTCACACACACACTGACGGACAGACAGCTTTACCATGCAATAACACACATCAAAAACACTTTGGTTTTCTTTTGTAAATCCTTCCGGTACAGTTGAACAACATCCTGTTGTTTACAATTTTCTATCTCTTTCTGCTTCTGGAACCGTTTTCTCATTCATGCATTACCAAGGTTATGGACGACAAAAGTTTCTAAGTTGGTGAGTGGATGGTAAGTAGTCTCTACAAGACCAATGATTTTGGAATAATAAAGAATTTAAAACGAGTGAGCGATTTCAATTATGATTAAATATTCTTTAATAGTAAGATTGATGCAGTGAGCAGCCAGAATGGATAACGTGCTGGAAGAAATGCTTATCGGCATTTGTTCCGGCTTTTTATGTTCTGAGTTCAAATCCCGAGGTCAACTTTGCTATTCGGTGCTCACGTGCTAGGATTTGAGTTACCCCAGCCCCTCAAATGTCGTTGGCCTTGAATCCTGTGACTCACACGCCTTGGAAATCTAGTAACCGGTCTGATGAGTCCAAGGGTTCGAGAAAAATAGAATAAAATGGTAAGAATTCGTGTGGCTGTGTGGTAAGAAGTTTGCTTCCCAGCCACATGGATCCGAGTTCCGTCCCACTCCGTGGCACCTAGGTCAAGTATCTTCTACTTGGTCGGCCTCGGATCGACCAAAGCTTTGTGACTAGATTTGCTGAACGGAAACTGAAAGAAGCCCGTCATATATATATATATATATATATATATATATATATATATATATATACACACACACACACACACAAATATAGTGTGTGTGCGTGCGTGTGTGTTTTTCTGTTTGTATCCTACCACGCTTGACAACCGCTGGTGTGTTTACGCCCCCCGTAACTTAGTAGTTCGGCAAAAGACCCGATAAAATATGTACTAGGCTTTATAAAAACAAGAGGAAGTACTGGTGTCGATTAGTTTGACTAAGATTTTTTCAAGATGGTGCTCCAGCATGGCCGCAAATCTAATGACTGAGTTAAATAAAAGATATAAGAAACTATCAGCCAAATTCTAAATTACGGTACGACGGGTCATGTGATTAGAATGTCGCAGGAAAGAATCGCAGGACAGAATCTCCAAGACAAACCAACCGGCAGGAGACCTAGGAGACCAAGAACGAGATTGGTTGAATAATATCTATAGTCTCTGTTCTGAGTTCAATTTCCGCCGAGGTCGACTTCGTCTTTCATCCTTTCGGGGTCGATAAATCAAGTACTGGTTGCGTACTGAGGTCGATCTAATTGACTGGCCCCCTCCCCGAAAATTTCGAGCCTTGTGCCTGGAGTAGAAAAGAATATACTCTCAGTTGGTCACGTCGGGGAATCTAGACGGAAAGTCTGACGGTTGCTCCTCGTGGGACTCTCCTCTCACGACACTTTCGGGAACAGAGAGCAGGGAAAATGGATGGGACTAACACTTGCTTTCCTCTGTGTCATCCCCCTAACCCCATAGCCGTATATAATTAGTAATCTCCAAAGTTTGCTTTAAATTTAGAATTAAGCCTCCATTGCATCAATGCCCTCTTCGGAGTTACTAAGAAGCTGGTAGAGACTGTCTGTGACATAAGCGTCGGGATATCAAAATCATTAAAAAAAAATAATAATAATAAAGCCGCCATATGTTGGATGTTAAGAAACCAAAAGAATGCCTAAATTAACTTTGAGAATTTAGATGTTTGGGTATTTTGTTTACGGAAATAGATCTACTTCCCGCTAGCATGTGGCGTTCGAAGGGTCTTGGTAAGCTGGAACACATGGTAACAGTGCAGCAAAATTTATTGAGAGCAGGATATAAAATAAAGACAAATCTATGTTGTTTTTTTCTCGTTTTTTTTTTGTGGGGTGGGGGTTGTTTTTGCGGAGTTTATTTATGTTTTAGTTTTGTTGTTTTTGTTTTGAACCAATAAACATCCTCCTTGCCATCATGATTTGTTTGGTTTTCTCAACATTAGATACAACTTCAAAACTTAAATCTTTTTTTTTTTTTAAATATCTATAGGTACTTTTAGTAAATGAAAGAAAAAAAATATCTTCCGGCGTTTAAAAAAAATTTTTTTTTTTTATATATCGCGGGTCTGATATATTTTTTATTTGCTTCAGTCATTGGATTGCGGCCATGCTGTAGCACTGCATTGAAGAATCCACCCCAGTACTATTCTATTTTTAATCTTGGTACTTATTCTATCGACCGCTTGCCGAACCGCTAAGTTACGGGAACTAAGCACACCAACACCGGTTGTCAAGCGGTGGGAGGGGACAAATATACACATACAAACACACACACATACATATATATACGGCGGGCTTTTTCTAGTTTCCGTCTACCAAATCCACTCACAAAGCTATAGTAGAAGACACCTGTCCAAGGTGCCACGCAGTGGGACTGAACCCGGAACCATGTGGTTGGGAGGCAAGCTTCTTAGCACACAGCCATGCCTTTTTTGTGGGGCGGGCCTCACAAATAGTAATATCTCGTTAATGTATTAATTTAGGAGAAAAAAAGTAGCGATTTATTTGTTTTGTAATTACCTTCGCAATAAGTCAACAATAACGTCGGATCTTTTTTAAAACGGGGGCCACATTTTTCATTAACGAAACACTTTGAAACTTGGAACACTGGTAGAATGTGTCATATAAAACATCTTTTTCTCTTAGTCTTCTTAAAAAAAAAAAGAAATCCATAAATTATTCCTTGTTAAAGTTGTCGTATTTCTGTAATTTCAACCAATCACTGACGTCCATTCAGCCGATATACATTAAGTGCCGACTACATAAACAAACGATTCTGAAACAATTAATCCTAACCCTAACCCTAACTCTAACCCTAGGGTTAGGGTTAGGGTTAAAACAAATTTAAAATGAAAAAAGCAAATAAAACGAAGAATCGTTTGTTTATGTAGCCGGCACTTAATGTATATCGACTGAATGGACGTCAGTGATTGGTTGAAATTATCGAAATAAGACAATTTTTTACATGAAATAAATTCGAATACAAAAATATTTTTCTGTTCTATAACACAAAATAGATAAGTATACGAAGTTTGAAAGTCTTTCGGTACCAAAAACACTACGTAAAACATTAATGAAAAATGTGGCCCCCGTTTTAAAAAAGATCCATAACGTCCAGAGTGGCAGTCTTTTTAACTTGGTGCAGAACAAATATTACCAAGGTCGTTTAGTAAGTTTGAGATTTCCCAAGAAACAAACCACCGATCTCTTGTATTTTTAACGGTAAAAGTGATACAGAGAGTATCTGTGACTCGATGCGCAGCAAATATTGCAAAGATTATCGCTTAAAAATCACTGGTCCTTTCCATTTTCTCGCCGTTGCTTATGTCCTTTGCCGGCATATATCAGTACAGGGCACGGGCACACGCACACACACACACACACACACACACACACACACACAAACACACACACGATGAGAGAAAACACTAACGAAAAACTAGCAAGAATTTATAGACGTAGAGAATAATTTACCATCCATTACTGATGTTTCGAGGTTCTTCTTAATACTGCACTTCATTCTACATTACTTCAGTTCGTCAGAAATAATTGTCGGAAACAGGTAATAAATCACCGGAGAAGTTCAGTCTCGGAACAGTCAATCGATCAATCATTTCGGTCTGTCTAACTATTCAGATGCGGACACTTGGTTCTGATTAAAGACCAACTGTGATTTCATAGAGTTAACACTTCGCTCTAGAGTAAACTCGTTGTAGAAACATATTTTCTGCCTTCAGATCGAAACTTTAACAAACTAAGAGAAATTTCCGGTACGAAAATACCACTGTTTTCTGAATTTTAATATAAGACTGGAGTAGTTTAGAATGCAGTTTAGGGGGTTAGAAATTGAAAGTAATTTGACCGAAAATGACGACACTGACATCACGTAATTTCCATAATGAGAACACACACACACACACACACACAAAAAAAACAATCTTGTGAATTCTCTCAATAGCATAATTCTCATTACGCCGCATCTATACGTACCTATTTGTAGAGTATCTCCTGATTTTTTTTTGCATATGATAAGTGTGTTTCGCCGTCTGAATTTCTAAAAGTAAATTTTCTGACCCCTTAATCTTTCTGAAATGCAGGTTTTGCAAATTTTAGACTGTGGAAGACAAAGATCGTTCGGTCAGTTTTTCTACACCTGTCTTTGTAGGTGCAGGTCATTAACGTACCAAGGCCCATCAAATTGTTCCTTGGGTGGATAATGTTAAAAAGTAAAAAGGGCGGACACGTAAGTTTTTTATTTTATATCAGATCTGACGGAGAATTTTCAATCTTTTCCACCACGCACTTGAAAACGGAGGGAAGCTTATCACGTAAAACTGGAGGTTGTAGTTCGCTTGACACAATGTAGTATCGAAGGAAATTAATTCCCTCTCTTGTAAAGATAACAGCTCAAACTTTTCGTGATACCCTTAAAGCCAGGAACTTTCCAGCATATCTATCTGCAGATTGGAATTTATTCACTAAGTGAAATTTCATACAAAGACACAAGTTTAAATATACTTTTCTCCAAATTTCAGTTTAAGTAACTTCTGGAGTGCTAATAATACTGCATTCAAGATTTAAAGTCGTCGTAAATGCATATCTTCAACCTTCAGATCGAAATCTTATCTCACTAAGAGGAATTTTCCACTCGTACAAAAATTATGCATGTGTGAAACTACGGTTTCGTTGAATTTTGTAGAAAACATCAAAATCACAGCCTTAAGAACGCGAAAGGAAATATCTGTACAACATATTGTAGAGATATAAGTATTAACGTAGCATCTTTCAATATATGTCGAATTAAATTCGCTAACAGATAACGTACTATTAATGTTCTTGCATGCGATGTGTATGTAACCATATCTGTGTGCGTGTGTGTGTGTGTGTGTGTATACTTATATATCCATTTATATCGACAAGATACGCACGTAAATGTATCAACGACTCGTGAGGTTTACAAATCTGTTAGGATTTTTTTTTTAATGATAGAAATGATTTTTAAAAATGTAACGACTAAAATAGAAAAACAAACGAACAAAACTAAATGTAGAATGATTTATTTTTTTTTTTTATATTGTGTAAGCCGATATATATTCTTTTCTACTCTAGGTACAAGGCCCGAAATTTTTGGGGAGGGGGCCAGTCGATCATGCGTACTGGTACGCAACTGGTACTTAATTTATCGACCCCAGTACGCAACTGGTACTTAATTTATCGACCCCAGTACGCAACTGGTACTTAATTTATCGACCCCGAAAGGATGAAAGGCAAAGTCGACTTCGGCGGAATTTGAACATAAAGACAGACGAAATACTGCTAAACATTTCGCCCGGCGTGCTAACGATGTTGCCAGCTCGCTGCCTTTAAGCCGATTTATATAAAAAATACTGTGTGTATGTGTGTGTGTGTGTACATTAAAATGATTGAAGGAATAATTGTTACTGAAAATTTGCAGAACAGATATTTTGTTGAGTGTGTCTCATTGTCACCAGTAAACGTTTGAAAGCGTTGGTTGGTTAAGCTGGAGCACCGGTGGCTGGGTAGGGAGGTTTTAGTGGCGAATAAGTAGGTAAGTGGGTGAATCCTATTTAGGGTGGGTAGGCAGGAAGATGGGTGGGTGGGTGCTTGGGTAGGTATAGGTGCATAACAGGTACTTGCGAGGTGGGGAAACAGGCAGAAGGTAGGTGGATAAACGGGTAGACAGTGATGAAAATAAATCTGGATGTGGTTAGTTTCAGGCTGGTACTAGAGATTTAGACAGACGTTAGTTAGGTGGGCAGGTTTGTATGCGTGTTTTTGGTATATATATATATATATATATATATTAGTGGAGCCGCGTGGCTTAGTGGTTAGGGGGGGGGGGGGTTGCACTGCTGATCAAAGATTGTGGGTTCGATTCCCGAACCGAGCAATGTGTCGTGTTCTTGTGCAAAACACTTCCACGTCGCTCTAGTCCACTTGGCAAAAATGAGTAATTAGGAAATTGCGATAGGTATGGCAATCCGGTTATAGCCTACCTGGTGTTGGGTGTTACTTTTATATATCTAGTACCGAGAGGGTAGTGGATGGATGGGTAGACAAATAGGTGTGGGGATAGATAAGAAGGTAGGTCAGTTGGGCAATAGATAGAAAGCTAAGAGAGGTGGGTTAGTAAACTGCTTGGTAGGTAGGAGGGCAGGAAAGAACATTTAGAAATGAGTAAGATAGTTGATAGTTATGTGTGGAGAGAGATAGGTGGGTAAGTAAGCGGTTTGAAAAGCAGTTTGGTTGTTTGGTGGGTAGGTAGTTGCGATAGAGACAGCTAAGTACGTTGATATTTTATTTATTTATTTATGTGTTTCAGCCAAGTGGCTGCGGTCATGCTGGTGCACCACCGTGATAGGAATATAGGTAGATCGGTAGGTAGGTAGGATAGACAGCTAGGTACGAAGGTAGGATATATAGTAGGTAGCACAGGTAGACTAGCAGCAAGGTAGTTAAATAAGCAGAATGAATGGAAAATAAATAAATAGAAATAATCTTGATTGATCATTATGGAATTTGTTCTCAGTAAGCCTTGGAATATTAAGCAAAAGATAAAAGTATTTAAGAGGTTAAGCTTACTGCTAAGATCTAAATTAGATTATCCAATTTACCGTATACAAGGCAAAGAGAGAGTTAGACGCCACCAGGACTGCTCCAATCTCTGCTCCAGTCTGCAACGATCCGTTCTTAGCAATTGTATTTTTTGTAGGTTTAACATTTTTTCCATATCTCCATGGCATTCAATGCTGTATCTGAAGTGGCATAGTAGACTCCTACATCAACACATATCGAATACAATGACTATTGTTTGATATATAATATGTGTATATGCAGGCGGAGGAATGGCTGTGTGGTAAGAAACTTGATTCCAACCACATGATTCCGGGCTCAGTCCCACTGCGTGGCATCTTGGGCAAGTGTTAGCCTCGGGCCGACCGAAGCCCCGTTTTGGATTTGGTAGATGGAAACTGAAAGAAGCCCGTAATATATATATATATATATATATATATATATATATATATATATATATATATATATATATATATTACGGGCTTCTTTCAGACACACAAATATATATATATATATTTATGTGTCTGTGTTTGTTCCCCCACCGTCACTTGATAACCTATATTGGTATGTTTAGTTCCCTGTAACTTAGCGGTTCGACCAAAGACCGATAGAATAAGTATTGGGCTAACAAAGAATAAGTCCTGATTTGATTTGTTCGACTAAAGGCGGTGGTTCCAACATGGTCGCAGTCAAATGACTGAAACAAGCAAAATAGTGTATGTATCTATGATGTAAGTTTGGCCATAAAAACAGAACTCAAAACATGAGAAAACGTATTTTTTTCATTATTAATCGGCATTTTATCCTCCTCTACGTTCTGAGTTCAAATTCTGCTGAGGTTAACGTTGCCTTCCATCCTTTCGGGGTCGATAAAATAACTACCAGTAGAGCACTGGTATCGGATATGCAACCACTAAACGTATATGACACTGGCAATGAAAGCCTCCAAGATTCCAGTTACAATTCTACGCTATGATGCCATTCTACCCGAGCAATAAAATACCTTGAGTAGTGAGAGGGTATTTTGAAATACAGTATGGTTACCATAGAAAGAGGGTAGAACTACTTTCTACCCGAACGATTCTATATATCAGTCGAAACAAACTGTTGGGTTTTTTTTTGGGGGGGGGGGTATTAAATAATTGTTATATTATATTCATCGTATATTATGTTATATTATAATGTAAATTATTGGATTGTCATTTGTATATCCCCATTTAATTTATTATAATATATATATTATATATTCTTGTTTGTCATTATACTGTGGCCATGCTGGGGTACCGCCTTGAAGAGTTTAGTCGAACGAATTGATCTCACTAATTTTTTTCTAAAGCCTGGAACTTATCGATATTTTTGGCTGAACCGCTAAGTCACGGGAACGTAAACAAAGCAACACCAGTTTTCAAGAGGTGTAGGGAAA
This sequence comes from Octopus bimaculoides, assembly GCF_046866305.1. Taxonomy (NCBI): domain Eukaryota; kingdom Metazoa; phylum Mollusca; class Cephalopoda; order Octopoda; family Octopodidae; genus Octopus; species Octopus bimaculoides. The sequence continues at coordinate 9,584,332 of NC_142949.1, forward strand.
CAGCCACAGGCACAAAGATCCACACACACACACACACACTCACATATACACATACACGACAGGCTTCTTTCCGTTTCCGTCTATCAAAGTTCACTCATAAGGCTTCCAAGGTGTCACGCAGTGGGGCTGAACCCAGAACCATACGGTTGGGAAGCATGCTTCGTACCGCACAGTCACGAAACCCAGTACTTATTTTAAGTCCTCTAATTATTCTCTTTCCGAACTGATGTGTTATGGGGGCAGAGGGAGAACAAATCTAGACTACCAAGCAGCTAGGGTAGAACACACAGATTCCGTCATCCGAATAAACTCACCTGGCATTGGCCAACCCGGTATTAATATAGAAGACGTTTGTCTCATGTGTCGCGAAATGGAAGTGAACCCCAAACGACGTGGTTTTGAGCAAACATTTTAACTAACACACACAAACAGACACGTTTTATATATTATATCCAATTCTTTATTGCCCACAAGGGGCTAAACATAGAATGGACAAACAAGGACAGACAAAGGGATTAAGTCGATTACATCGACCTCAGTGCGTAACTGGTACTTAATTTATCGACCCCGAAAGGATGAAAGGCAAAGTCAACCTTGGCGGAATTTGAACTCAGAACGTAGAGGCTGACGAAATACCGCTAAGCATTTCGCCCGGCGTGCTAACGTTTCTGCCAGCTCGCCGCCTTATATATTATATCACGTATCTATATTTTATCAAAACTTTAATATTATAAGATATTTTATTCTTTTACGATTTCTTTGCCCGTCTCTCATCACACGTCTTATATTACCTTTGATTTCACGTATTGGTCCTTGTGGGAAATATATTAAACAACTATTATTGTTATAACTATAAAAATTATCATTTATAATTATTCAGGACTTGACTCGACGCAAAGTCCTGAGAGAGAACTAACAGACTTAATCTCATGAGTCTTATAGTTGTAATAGGATGGAGTGAACTGACTTCCTCTGGGGATTGAATCTAAGTCACGATGATGCTGGAGTGAAGGAGAAGGAGGGCGGTTTGGCTGTGGTGGTAAAATTGATGGACGGAGGATATTTGAAATACTAATTGTAAAAGATGCGTGATGTAAATGGATAGAAATGAGACCGAATTCCTCAGTTCTAGAAAAAGAAGAAACAATTGACTAGAATGAGGTGATAGAACAGAGATCGATTTTTTAAAAACAAAGTCTATGTAATTGGCATTTCAAGAGATGAGGGCAATGAAAGTAGTTTTAGAAAAAAGTTGTGTTTTTTTTTTTTAAAGAAAAGATATTTGTTGTAAAAAGAAAATGGCGGATTTAGTGTTTCTTTATCCAAGCGGCAGCAGTGACTGGCATGTAACGTGTGTGGAATGTGAACACGAGAACAGACTTGGTGAAAGGAAAGCAGGCTTGGGTAAGGTGGATGATTGCAGATGGAAGGAGGGGCAAAAGATGAGAAAGATGATGCGAGAGGAGGAGGAGGAGGAGGGGGTTGAAATTGAAAGAGAGGCTGAAAGAAAATATTCAGAGATAAAGAGATGGAGAATGATGAAGATAAAGAATAAAAAAGAGAAAATGAAGAATAAGGGCAGAAAAAGAATCACTGAAAAAGTTAGAGAGTGAGGTTGTGTGTCTGTATGTGAAACTAAAATGTGCTAACGTAGGAGAAAGCAAAGAGAAAAAGAAACCAGAAGTGAATATGTGTAAGAGAGACGTCAGGTGTATAAAACAATAGTGATAGGGGAGGAACGAAATGAATGAGAGAGAAAGCAAGAGAGCAGGGTTGTTGGAAGGCAGACGACGAGTATAAAGAAGTCAGTTGCTTAAAACAAAGAAAGATAGGAGTGGTGTTGCAGTAATGAAGATAGAAGTAGAGGAGTAGGAAGAGGAGAGAAAGAGGCGAAGAAGAATTTAGGATGGGGAAAGAGACGTTGTGGGGGGGGGCGGAGATGAATGTGTTGCTAAATAAAACAAAGAAAGTCTGTGATTAGAAAAACCAGAGAGAATGAGATATGACCAGCAAACTCAAAAACTTAGGTGTTTGTTAAAGCAAGATTAAATTGCTTACATTTTAAAGAAATGAATAAATATATAAACTGGAGTTTGGTTCGTATTTCTTGGGTGTAGGCTGAATGGAATTGATACGATGGACACGAACAGTGTATTACTGAAGCGATACACTAAACAACAGCAACAGCTGCAACTGTGACAAGGAGCCATCGTACGGGCGTCTGCATCAATGGTTCTCAGTCGCGTTCCATATAACCTTGGTGGGGTCCACACGACCCTTGTGGGGGTCAATATAAGTTTTTGTTGTTAAAGTTTATCTGCAATACTTTGGTTTATACTTCTAAGGTACACAAAATATTTTAACATTTTTGTTATACAGTTCTTAATGTTTAACTATAAAAATATAATATGGTTTTAAAACCATCAAATGGTTATGAAGATCCACTTGAGTAAAGCAGAAACCAAATGGGTCCATAGGTAAAACAAACAAAAAAAAATGGTTGAGAACTACTCTTCTACCTGTTCGGGGTGACCTGCTAGAAATAGTAGCAACTTCTCACTCGAATTATTCCTTAGTCTTCAAACAACGAGAAGGATTCACTGGATGAAATTGCAGATAATTTTAAAAAGAAAAAGAAGTAAAGAAAAGGCTTAGTTATATGGTTAAGAAGTTTGCTTTGTGACCACGTGGTTTCAAGTTCGGTCCCATTGCTCAGCACCTTGAGCAAGTATCTTTTACTAAGGTCCCAACCTTACCAATGCCTTGTAAGGGAATTTGGTAGACGGAAATTGTGTGGAGACCTGTCGTGTGTGCATGTATAAATGTGTGTGTGTGTGTGTTTCCCAAACCCCATCGCTTTACAGCTCATGATTTCTTTACGGATAGAATATAAGAAGACCCTTTAAAAACGTATTGGGGGCGATTTGTTCAACTAAACCAGATGTTCTCAAACTTTTTGGGCCCCCCCCCCCTCACCTCATGGCAACATAATACTCTCAGCGCCCCCACCCCTATTTTTATGTATAAATAAATATTTTATATTTTACTAATTTATATATACTATGAATCATTTGATATTTAATATATAATTTATATACAATACTATAATAATATAATAAATTCATAGCGTCCCCCAATCCACTGCCTTCTTCCCAACGCCTCCTTTTTCTCTACTGCCCCCCCCCCTCACCTGGATCATCTCAACGCTCACTGGGGAGGGGGCAGTGCGCCCACTTCGAGAACCTAAGGACTAAACCCTTTAAGGTGGTACCCCAGTATGGCCGCAGTTCTATGACCAAAACAAGTAAAATAAAAAAAAATTTTAATGAAAAAAAGGTGAAAGCTTTGATCATAAGTCTACTGGGTCGGGGTTGACCTGGGGCTAAAAGAAAATGACTACGACGACGATAACATGAACAACATCGACAGCAGTTTGCCGCCATATCTCCATCATTCACGTGATGATTACGAAGGGAATCACTGAAGTTTCGGGCAGACAAAGCAAAGCGTGTGAGAACACTGGAATATATTTACGACCTAGGAGTGTCATGTGACACAAACAGAATTTAACAAACTAACGCGCACACGCACAGATAAACGCATACATACAGAGATAAACACACGCGCGCACACACAAGTAACCACACAGATATGTATACTTTATACGCACTTGGGAACTATAGTACAAACTGTATTTTAACAGTTTCAAATTTGTCTATTTTTCTGTCTTATCTGTCTGTCTGTCTGTCTATCCGTCTTCCGCCTCTCTATCTATGTCTATCTATAGGCGCAGATGTTTGTCTGTCCTTGTTTGTCCCCTCTTTGTAATTCCTTTGTGGCAAATATTTATGAAATATAGTAGCTTGCTTAACAACCACATGGTTCCGGGTTCAGACCCACTGCGTGGCACCTTGGACAAGTATCTTCTACTATAGCCTCGGGCCGACCAAAGCCTTGTGAGTGGATTTGGTAGACGGAAACTGAAAGAAGCCCGTGGTATGTATATATATATATATATATATATATATATATATATATATATATATATGTGTGTGTGTGTGTGTGTGTCCCTCCCATCGCTTGACAACCGATGCTGGTGTGTTTACGTCTCTGTAACTTAGCAGTTCGGCAAAAGAGACCGATAGAATAAGTACTAGGCTTACAAAGAATAAGTCCTGAGGGTAGATTCGTTCGACTAAAGGCGGTGCTCCAGCATGGCTGCAGTCAAATGACTGAAACAAAACAGTAAGAGTAAAGAGTATCTATCTATCTAAATGTCTACCTATCTCTCTAAATGTCTGTCTATCTATCTAAATATCTGTCTATCTAAATATCTGTCTATCTTAATATCTGTCTATCTAAATATCTGTCTATGTTTCTTAATATCTATCTATCTATCTATATCTCTTCTATAAACCATATTTACTCTACTCAGATGCAATCCAATCCCACATTTTCCCTCCCTAAACATTTGTAATGCATTTCATCCTCGTTTCTTTTACACTCCGCCATAATGGCTTTCCCTACCAGTTTTGACCTTGAAGTTTCATATTAAATTTCTCTCGCAGTATACTCGAGTAAACAAGATAGCTATTGTAATTAAAAATAAGAAGAAAAAAAACGAAAAACATCACCCAAACTCCCCACCACCATTACTGGCTTTCGGCTAGTACACTCGTTAGCACGCCGATGAACAGAAGGTTCAGCGGTGTTTCATTGGGGTCCATGTTCTGAGTTCGGATTTCGTCGTAGTCGAATTTGCCTTTCATATTTCTTTGCCTGGTACTTATTTTATGCCTTTCATCCTTTCAGAGTCGATAAAATAAATATTAATTGATTACTTACCCCATCCCCCGTACTTGCTGGCCTAGTGCCAACATTTGTAACCATTATTATTATTATTATTGATAATCGTTAGCGCGCTGGGTGAAATATTTAGAGATATTTCGTCCGTCTTTACGTTCTAAGTTCAAATTCCGCCGAGGTCGACTTTATCTTCATCCTTTCGGGGTCGATGAAATAAGTACCAGTTGAACACTGGGGTCGATATAATTGACTCATCCCCTCCCTCAAGATTGCTGCCCTTGTGGCAAAATCGTTAGCACGCCAGGCGAAATGCTTAACGGCATTTCGTCCGTCGTTATATTCTGAGTTAAAATTCCACCGAGGACGACTTTGTCTTTCATCTTTTCGAAGTCGATAACTTAAGTACCAGTTGAGCGCTGGGGTCGACTTAATCGACTTAATCCTCTCCCGAAATTGCTGGCCTTGTACCAAAATTTGAAACCATTATTATCATTATAGTAAGGCGGCGAGCTGGCAGAATCGTTACAGCGCTGGGCAAAATGCTTAATGGTATTTCGTCCGGTTTTACGTTCTGAGTTCAAATTCCGCCACTGTCGACTTTACCTTTCATCCTTTCGGGATCAATAAAAAAAAAAAGCCAGTTAAGTACTGGAGTCGATGCAATCAACTTACCCCTCCCTCAAATTTCAGGCCTTGTGCCTATTACAGAAAGATTATTATTATTATTATTATTATTATTATTATTATTATTATTATTATCATCACGTTATTTCTAACTGGCATCAAGGAAAAGAAAGGCCTTTGTTTTATTTGTTTTGAAAGCAAACATGAGCAATACAAGCTCGTAAAACTAAATACGTCTTGCTCTAAATTTTATCCAATGTTAATTGCTAAATCGCTGCTGACTGAGAAAACTGTAAAATACTAAAACGATGTAAAATGATATATGTTTTCGTAAAAAAAAATTTTCCCGCCATTTCAATCGGGGAGCACCAACGACAAGCAGTCGGTCAGGCAATCAGCATGTGTATGAGTGCGTCTGATGATGTACCCTGGGTAAAAGAATGTTCACATGCTGTGTAAATATGAGCCACAATCTGTGCCTGTCTAGGAATTACTATAGCCAGAAGGGAACATGACGAAATGATTACATCATGCTTTCTTTATAAATAGACAATAAAGAGATTCTCAAGTGCTTTTAGCAAGGCTCTAGATAGTAATAGGTGATTAAGTTTTCATGGGTGTTGTCGACGCGTTGAGACAAAAGCAGCTTCAGGTTCAAATAGCGTAAGATCAATAATGCATAGAATGATATTTAAATAGATGCTGAAATTAGAATCTGTAACCCTACCTGACCTTATGGTTCGTATCTTACTTTTATTTTACAGTATTGAAGATAAATGAAGAAAAATTAGTATCTTTTCATTATTTTATTGGTTTTTAAGGAATATTCATATTTATTTCAGTTATACGAGGGGCTGCTGAAAAGTTCCTCGTTTAAAGGGGATCGTGAAGTGCTTGGATGGAGGCCCAACCTTCCGAGTTCTTTTACGGGTCTTAGAAAAACTGAAGGACTGCTGCAATGAGTGTGCGAATCTGAGAGGGGAATATGTTGGATGAAATCAGAATTAACTGATCCTCCTGTATTTTCTTTTACCCAAAGCCAGGAACCTTTCAGCGACCCCTCGTATATGTGTATGAGAGAGAGAGCGAGAGAGATAGTGGGACGGACACACACAAACACATATATGTAAAGAGAGAGAGAGAGAGAAAGAGAGAGAGAGAGTGAGTGAGAGAGGCTACATGGCCTAGTGGTTAGGATGATGCAATCACGATTGCGAGGTCATGGTTTGAGTTCGTAGATCGGGGTGGTGCATCGAACAAAACACCTGATCTCATGTTACTCTGCAATCATTTCAACACATGACCCGAGTTACATCGTGCATCTGCTCAGGCAACATCGATTTGATGGAAGGAATCAGCTGATGTACGACACATAGATTTGCTCACTATAAACAAATCAGTTGTGCAGGTCGTTTAACAAAACACACACACACACACACAAAACTGAACACTCATACGTCATTTCCGTCGGGAGATTCCATCAAATACGCACACACTTACAAAGCATTGATTGGCCCAAGTTGTCACACAATGGGACCGAACCCGAAATCATGTCGTGGCAAAGCGAGCTTGTTAAGCACACGGCCATGCCTGCACCTACACTGTGTGTGTGTGTGTGTGTGTGTATGTGTGTGTTGTAGACGCAGGTACGGCTGTATAATTCATTCTGTATGACGAAGGAAATTGCCAGAACAGATAAATAATTAGAGAATCAAAATCGATATCCAAACAATAAAACATCTCCTTGCCTGTTAGATTATCGAACTCTTAAGTAAAAAGTGTCAGCAGAATGATGTCGAGGGATGCGAGGGTCTATAAACTTCAGCAGAAGAGATCAAAGGCATTGAAATCAATCAAAATAGACAAGTTCGAAGCAACGAAGTTCGGTTGGAAAAATATGAAAAATGGTCTGACGTAAAGGAAATTAAGTGTTCAATGAAATAATCGATAGGTGAGATTATACAGCATATTAAATCAGCACTAATTGAGCTATAGATCCGCGAGCTGTGAACGACATTGGCAACAATTAGAACCCAAACAAAACACCCACACACAAATACTATATATATATATATATATATATATATATATATATATATACAGGCACAGGCGGGCGTGAATGTGATAAGCAAGTTTGCTTCTCAATCAAGATCACAAAAGTTCCGGACAAGTGTCATCTATTATAGCATCGAGCCGACCAAAGCTTTGTGAAGGGATTTAGTAGACGGAAACTGAAAGGAGTCCACCTATATATATATATATCTTTTAAATATACAAGAATAAGGGCAGGGAAACGTCAATTAATAATAGAATTAATAATTAACAATTTTGCCAAGTAGTTCAGTATGAAAAAAACCTTTATCGGTAAAACTATTTATCATCATAAATATACAGGGATTAGCATTGAGTTGCTTCTCCAACATACTGAAAATTTAGAAATAGCAGTCAAAGAACTACTGATTCTAAACTACAAATTTTTCTCTAAACGGATGGCGATATTTATGGCACACATAGAACAAAAAACCGGAGGGAAAAGCAAAAACAAAACAAGTCTTTAGTTAATTGGATACGAATCGTTTCATGGTTAAGTGAATGAAAATTTCACTATTCCAATCTTCAGCCCAAATATTCTGATAAATTTGAAAGTGTCTCTAAAAAAATTCACGGTAACCTTTGGCCATGCGACACCAAAAATCAACGATAAGAAAGGCACTTACGAATTCATCGGCTAGTGAGTTCAGGCATCTCACCTCAAAAGAAATCTATTCCATGTACGTCACAAATAGTCCCGGTGTGTGTGTGTGTGTGTGTGTGTTCAACAACCGCATAACTACTGGTGCGTTTACGTCCCCGTAACTTTAGCGGGTCGGCAAAAGCGGCTGATAGAATAAGTTTCGAGCTTTTTAAAAAAAAAAAAAAGTACCGGGATCGATTCGTTCGATTAAAATCATTCCTTCAAAGCGGTACTCCAGCATGGCCGAAATCCAATGACCGAAGCAAGTTTAAATATATATAAATATATATATATATGTATGTATGTAGTTAAAAATTTTAAACCATAATTTTTGATTTGTACAGACTTTTTACTCTTTTTCAACTAATATATATATATATATATATATATATATATATATATATATATAATAACAAAAGATGAAGGCAGGTTTAGGAACAACAAACAGGTGTATTAGTTTAACGCTGAAGAAGAATAGAAAAGTATTTTACGTTTCGACCCAGTGCTCCAGTTTCCAATACTTTTGAGTTACTCGTTTTCCATCATTGGCAGATAATCAGACCGGAAATGTGTGATTTGTGTGTGTGTGGTTTATGAGAAAGAAAGAGAGAGCTAGTATGTGTGTGTGTGTGTGTGTCTATATATGTGTGTGCGTAGCGGGTTGTCTTCTCAACAGGGTTCTGAGTTCAGTCCCACTGCATGGCAAGTTTCTTTTGCTATAGACCGGTAGAATACGCACCAGAATTTAAGAAGTAACTACTGGGATCGATTTGTTCGACCAAAACACTTCAAGGCGTGCCCCAGTATCGCCGCAACCCAATGACTGAGACATATAAAAGATAAGCATGTTATTATTATTATTATATTTATCTTATGATATTTACTTTACTTTATATTATACTCATTTATTGTGCTTTTAATTATTAATTTTTCTATATGTGATAGTGGATTTTCATCGATGAGTTCTTGAAACTTGGTTATTTTCCCTAAAACTATATATTTTATATATATTTTATCTATAAAGCTCAATATAATTTTAATTTTTTATAAATTGATTTTAATTGAGTTTTTACCTGTAATTTTGGATTTTGTCCCTAATATTATTATTATATATATATATATATATATATATATATATATATATATATATATACACACTATACACACATAGAGTAGGACCTCAGTTTTCGAACAACTCCTGATCACGAATAAATCGTACTTTATCTCCTGTCTTTCTCGTATTCATTTAATACAGTAGTACCTTGGTTTCAGCTCACGAACTGTGGCCATACTGGGGCTCCGCCATTTGGTGTTGCTACATAATTTTACTTCACGAATGCTTTTTACGAATTGACATTTGGTGCATGAGAGAGGTTGATGCAGCTGCCCTCCATATATAGTTGGAATTTACAAAAGACAAAGACGGGTGTATAAACAATAAACAGGTGTATTAGTTTAACGCTCGGGAAGGTGAGAAAGTCTTTTACGTATCGAGCCTACGCTCTTCAACAGAAAGGAACACGAGAAAATAAACATACATAAAGCACGATTTATTGGAAATCAGAGTTGTTCGAAAAGCGAGGTACTACAGTATGTGTGTGTGTGTGTGTGTGTGTGTGTAACTGATATTTATTCACATCCAAAACATCTTAATTAAAAGTTTTCTACAGCACATGACCTGCACTGACCAGCACTGACCAGCACTCGAAACATATGTAGGTCAGTGTTGTAAACGCTGTAGAAATCTTCTTAATAAAACAGTTTGGGATGTGAATAAACCTCCACTCTTCTCTTCGTTATCAATTATATGCTCTACGGAATATTTGCAGTTCCGAATAGGAACACGGAACTAGCCAATTAGTGAAGCTTACCAGTGCCAGTATCACTTTTAAGCTTGAGTACTATGTAATTGGACCGTTGTGGATAGCCGGTGTTTATATCAATTTCTGAGATAATAAGATATCCGCCAGGATGATATATGTATGTATATATGTATACATATATAAATATGTATACATACATATATATATGTACACAAACTCACATATATATATATATTCTTTTATTTTTTATTCGTTTCAGTCATTTGACTGCGGCCATGCCGGAGCACCACCTTTTAGTCGAACAAATCGACCCACAAGACTTATTCTTTGTAAGCTTGGTACTTATTCTATCGGTCACATATGCCAAACCGCTAAGTTACGGTTAACACACCAACATCGATAATCAAGCGACGGTGGGGGGGGGGGGACAAACACAGACACACACAGTTTCCGTCTACCAAATCCATTCACAAGGCTTTGGTCGGCCAGTGGCTATAGTAGAAGACTCTTGCCCAAGGTACTACGCAGTGGGACTGAACCCAGAACCATGTGCTTCCGCGTGGCACACTATACAGCAACGTCGATTAGCTGGAGGGAGTGACGTCATCTGTAGAACATACGTTTCATATATATATATATATATATATATATATATATATATAACTAGTTTCAATAATTAGACGGCGCCCATGCTGGAGCACCGCTTTGACTGCTCTAGTACTTATTTTCAACTCTAGTGTTCAAGTCTGGTACTTATTTTATCGATTACCTTTGCCTAACCGCTATGTTACGGATATAGTAAACACACCATTACCGGTTGAGAATTGGCCGTGGGGAACAAAGATACATTCGCGCATACACACACACACACACACACATATATATATATATATATATATACATACATAGACGATAGTCTTCTTTCAGTTTCCGTCTATCAAATCCATCCAAAAGCTTTGGTCGGCCCGAGGCTGTAGTAGAAGACACTTGCCCAAGGTGCCACGCAGTGAGACCGAACCCAGAACCATGAGGCTGGGAAGCTAGCTTCTTACCACATAGCCACACACACACGCCTACACGTGTATATTCCGTACATGCGTGGGCGTATTGCGTAAGCAAGATTAGAAATTGGTATCAGTCGCCTTTTTTTCTGATCCTTTGATGTGTATATTTGGCCAAACATGACTGGCTGTGCGGTATGTTTAGATAAGGCTTAGCATTCCTATTGACCACACGCGCGTTTTAGGTTCTGCAGACTTTAATGGCAACTTTTACTTTCTAGGCCAAAACAAACAAAACCACGAGCGCACATACACATTTGAGAAAGTACCCGAGGACTGTACCTCATGATCCTCTCAGCAGCACTGGGCTGGGAAAATATCGGGAATGATTATTTATATATACATAGGAGTAGCTGTGTGGTAAGTAGCTTGCTTACCAACCACATGGTTCTGGTTCAGTCCCACTGCGTTGCACCTTGGGCAAGTGTCTTCTGCTATAGCCTCAGGACGACCAAAGCCTTGTGAGTAGATTTGGTAGATGGAAACTGAAAGAAGCTTGTCATTTATAAATCTAGGAGTGGCTGTGTGGTAAGTAGCTTGCTTACCAACCACATGGTCCCGGGTTCAGTCCCACTGCGTGGCACCTTGGGCAAGTGTCTTCTACTATAGCCTCGGGCCGACCAAAGCCTTGTGAGTGGATTTGGTAGACGGAAACTGAAAGAAGCCTGTCGTATATATGTATGTGTGTATGTGTTTGTATGTCTGTGTTTGTCCCCCCCCCCCCAACATCGCTTGACAACCGATGCTGGTGTGTTTATGTCCCCGTAACTTACCGGTTCGGCAAAAGAGACCGATAGAATAAGTACTAGGCTTCCAAAGAATAAGTCCTGGGGTCGATTTGCTCGACTAAAAGGCGGTGTTCTAGCATGGCCACAGTCAAAAGACTGAAACAAGTAAAAGAGTAAAAAGAGTAAAAGAGTATATGAGTGTGTGTGTGCACGCGCGCGTTCTGTGTCAATGTTCGTCCACCACCACAGCTTGACAACCGGGATTGGTGTACTTACGTCCCCGTAACTTAGCGGATCAGCAAATCGGAACGATATAATATGTACCAGGCTTAGAATAAAATTAAGGCGATGCCCCAGTTTGGCCGTAGCCCGAGTGAAGCAAAAGATATGCGTGTATATATTGTGTGTGAATGAGTGATGGCTGACAGATTTATTTGAATCCTTGCAATATATATAGTTACGTACATTCCATCTATAAAGAATAAATACCAGTTATTAACTAGGGTCGATTTAATTGTTTTCACAATAGTTGCGACCTTGTACCAGCAGTGTTAGAACATATATTTTTAGAACACTCCATGTCCCAACATATGTTTATATGTTGCATCGAGGTTTTGACTGCCAGAGTGTAAGACGGGGCGGCGGTATGGGGCAGACAGCCCGACACAGACACGCACACACACAGAACGACAGGCGGAGTAAAAGTGCGTATGAGACAGAATAAATGATGCTGCGATGCTGCTAACCTTGTATCTAGAACACACGATACGTGTGTTTTCTCTTCCAGCATTGTTTTTTTTTTTCTTCTCCGACATTTAATGCAATTCCTTTTAGTACGGTTCTTACCCCTCCCTAAGTAACAGTTGGCCAGGAGTCTAGTCTTATTTTCGGTTCTCGCTCCTACTACAACCGAGACTTTCTCTCTGCGCCTCCCCCCTCTCTCTCTCTCTCTCTCTCTCTCTCTCTCCTTCGCTTCTGCCATCTTATCTAATGCCTTTCAAATCCAGGTCATTCGTTCCTTCGTCTTATTTTCATAAAAACAGAATGAAAATAAAAATAATAAATAAAAACTTTCGGAGCAGGGATAAGAATACTGATTCCCACATGGTTAGTTAAATGTTAACAAAAAAAAAAATTAAGTTTTTAATTTAGTTTTAAATTCGTTTACTTTTCAATATAACGCTTTCAAGAGGTTTTACACATTTTACTTCAAATTCACATAAGTCTTTCACATTTTAATTTTTAATCTTTTTACAGCCCAATGTGACTTTTATAAAATATTCTTTCTTAATAATTCAAATATTCAATAATAACATTAAAAGAAGAAAACTGCGTTTCTTTTTAATCGTTTTGTTTCATTTTCTCTCTATTTTCGTTGTCGATTTAATTACATCTACCGTGAAATATTCCTTTTACCCAACAGTCGTCAATAAGTTAACTTAGATGTCAAGGAAGCTCAGTGAATTTATTTTCTTATAAGCTTTAGATGTCAACTAACATTTTATTGAAAAATCGCCAAAAATAAACTTTTCACACATATACTTAAAACGATTTCAGGTTAGCAATAACATTAAGGTTATTCGAAACAGTTACCGCAACTGAATATATTTAGGCTATAAACGTAGACGCTGTGTATTTAACGCCCTCACCAAAATATTCCTAATGTAAAGCATATGCTAGCGATTACCTATTTAGATTTAACTGTTTTACTGTTCTTTGTCTTATACCAAACCCACATTTACCAGTAACCCACTTCGCTCATGGTTCTGTTAGTCCATACCGTTACCATTCACTTCAAGCATCCCTTTTCTCCTACATTCATACGACGCTCATTAATCTATTTACTTCTTTTAATACTTTTTACCTTTTTATTTTTAGCGATTCTTTCTTATCTTTTTTTCTTCGCGGATCTACATGACTGCTTGCCCCCTCATCGCAATGCTTTTTCTTTCTTTCATCTGCTTGTACAGTCAGGGTCTCTTAAGGGGGTTCTAAATCTGTTATTTACTGTTTTGTCTATAAACGAACCTGAATTCACAGCTACGTCATTAAGGGTGGGATGCTGAAGAAATAGGAATAAACCCACATCGATCAAGGAAACTTGTTTGTTGAGTAGTATAAGGCCACCAACGCAAATATCCTTCTCTTTCTACAGAAATGGTGTAGGGGAGGGGGATATAATCCCCTTCCTATAGCGGTCAAATTGGTGCAGCGGCAGATGAAATACGGGTGTCGGTGTTAGTTCTCATGGCACTGGCGTATCTTTCAGAAGCGGTTTAATTGTTTTATTTTTCGGCTTGTTTCAGTCATTCAACAGCGGTCATGTTTCGAACATTGCTTTGAAGGGATTAAATCTAGTGGTAATCAACCAGGGTCCCTTATAACCCTTCGGTGTTCATATAAGCTTTTGTTATAAAATAAACAGTATGTTTTAGCTATACGCGCAGGCGTGGCTGTGTGGTAAGGAGATTGCTTCCCAACCACAAGGCTCCAGGTTCAGTCCCACTGCGTGGCACCTTGGAAAAGTGCCTTCTACTATAGCCTCGGGCGGACCAACACGTTGTGAGTGGATTTCGTAGACGGAAACTGAAAGAAGCCTGTTGTGTGTGTGTGTGTGTGTATCTATATGTATTTGTCTCTCATCACCGCTTGACAACCGGTGTTGGTGTGTTTATGACCCTGTAACTTGGCGGTTCGGCAAAAGACACCGATAGAATTAGTGCTGGGCCTAAAAAATTAGTCCTGGGGTCGATTTGTTCGACTGAAACCCATCAAGGCGGTGCTCCAGCATGGCCGCAGTCAAATGACTGAAACAAGTAAAAGAATATTTCAATACAGTTCGTAATAATATAAAAAATATAAGGGCGTTTTTGTAAACTGAATAGTTAAGAGGGTCCACCCGACTAAAATAGGAATCAAAAGAGTCTATTGGCAAAAAAAGGGTTGAGAGACCCTTGCTTTAGTCGAATGAATCTATTCCAGCATTTTTAAAAGTTTGATAATTAGTGTATCGATCTGTTTTCCGCCCAACCGCTAAGTACCGGAAACGTAAACAAACCAACACCTGTTGTCAAACAGTGTAAGGATGAAGATGCCTACACATGGCACTCACTTGCACGCACAGATGCACACATACACATGACCTCTCAAACAACAGGGTCCCTTAAAGTCTTTCAAATTTACTCACAAGACGTTGGTCGGTTCGGAGTCACTTGCCCGAGGTGCCACCTAATGGCACTGAACCAGAAACTATTTAGAGTTACTTAGGAAGCAAACTGCTTGGTCACACAGCCCTGGTAGACGTGGCACGAAGCTAGGTTGGCAGAGTCTCAGAAAACCGGTCCTTCGAAGTTCCGTACATCATGGAAAAGGGGAAATAGGGATCAAAGGGATTTATTGGCAAAAAATGGTTGAGAGGCACTTGTTTTTCATATTCTTACCTTTATTCCGTACCATAACCTTAACCCAATTTTATTTTCGAGGGACAATTATTTAAACACTCAACTTTTAGATTATAGGGGTAAGACTCAACAAGTCTCCTGCTCAGAAACATATTTTAAAACTGTCTGCCTATCAATATATATTGACAGGAAGGACAACAAAAGAAAGAAAGAGACCTCGATATTATGTAAATAGATGAATTTATCTGTAAAAATATGTGACACTTATTCGGTAGCCATGATAAAACTCCGAGTTTCGGATGGCGGGGTGGGAACCCACGCCGCCAAAGATAACTGAAGAGATGGAGGCGTGGGTTCCCACCCCGGCATCCGAAACTCGGAGTTTTATCATGGCTACCGAATAAGTGTCACATATTTTTACAAATATATATATTTCCACACGCATAATTCCTTCATCTGCAGAACTGTTGTGGTTCATCATCCAATCGCACTTGGAGCACCCACTGCAGAAGATGTATATAACTACAGGGGTGAAACATACGTAGGGAACATATAATATAAACTACATCTTGTATTTATCATACCTCTCTCTCACACACACACACACACACACACACACACACACATACACACATATAAGCTGGTTGTTCTTCATCGTCACGACACGGTAGGTCAATTACAGTTTTAATGGCATCCGTCTAAGATGATTACAGAAGACACCCCACTTACAATTCTCAGTGTAATTTAGCTGGGATTAATTATGAACATGTCAGATAGGAGTGGGTATGAAAGACACTCGATTCTTTGCATACAATTCCAACTGTTTCACAAATATCAACTGAACGAAACCATTCTACTTTACCAACTGTAGTGGCGCAGTGAGATCATAAGTAGATCATTTATTAGATTAAATGGTAAGAATAACAATATTCTAAGAATATCATCTGTATCTTCAACATTTCTAACGTGTGTCTGTTACTCTGTGCATGGTTGTGTAGTTAAAAAAAGTTCGCTTAAAATTCAGATGAATACGGTCGCGGTTCCATTGGAACGTTGGGCGAGTATATATATATATATATATATATATATATATATAATACAAATAATAAATGGGTATATGCATATATACGTACATGTATGTACATACTTACATCTACCTGTATATATAGATGCATATCTGGGTACAGGACGTTGCAAACAAAGCGTAGACAAAATGATGAACGAGTACAGAAAACACATAGGCCACATAGAGAACATCTCCTTCATCAGCTGCCCCCATTCTAACACAGGCGTTTAGAGAGAGAGATTCAGGTGAATATGGTACTTAAGTTTAGGCACCACAGCTGCCCCCATTCTAAAACAGGCGTTTAGAGAGAGAGATTCAGGTGAATATGGTACTTAAGTTTAGGCACCAGAATTAAGTATGGTATTATCCATACAGTTTCAAAATAAGGGGATTAAAATCAAAATAAGCAACAAGGATATCCAAGGTTAATGCAGTACGATCGTTTCATGCGACTCCATTTAATTAAGCAATGTGAACATTACATCAAATGTAAAGTGCAGGGCAATTCTTAGCTACACAAAGATATAGAAATTTAATGAAATTACATTTAAACAGAAGGACATATTTTTTTAACTACATCTAAGTTTTTTTGTATTCTTCCTTTCTACTTGGAGACTTTAGATGTAGTTATAAAAATATGTCCTTCTGTTTAAATGTAATTTCATTAAATTTCTATATTTTTGTGCAGCTGAGGATTGCTCTGCATTTTACATTTGATGTAATGTTCACATTGCTTAAATAAATGGAGTCGCATGAAACGATCGTACTGCATTAACTTTGGATATCCTTGTTGCTTATTTTGACTTTAATCACCTATATATATATGTGTGTGTGTGTGTGTGTCCTACCAGCGTTTGACAACTGGTGTTGCTTTTGTTTATGTCTCCATGACATAGCCGTTCGATATAGAAACGAGAAGAATAATTAGGCCGCAGTTAAATGACTAAAACAAGAAAAGGATGAAAAAGATAAAAAGAAAAGATGTCTTGTTTAGGAGGAAGGTGGTTATGAAAGTAAAAAAAAAAAACAACAAAAAAAAACGGGATACTGGTTTGTGAAAAGCCAAGCGATGAATATTAAAAGCTGTAATATCTTAATCCAAAAAGCACGCAGTGGATCTGGGAAGATGATCCTATTCTCTTGTTTGATACCACACAAGAAGCCTCCTGTTGTCAAAATTAATATCGACTGTCTCAGCAGAGGAGACAGTGTGCCGCCGCGCAGGAGGATGTCGCAGTGTTTTTAAGCAGGATGACGTGACGGTGAGTCCGAGGTAGGGTTTGTGTGTGTGGGAGGATGTGAAGCGCTGTGAATACGTGCTTTGCTTGTTAGTGGGTGTGTATACTGCATGTAACAGCTAATTGGGAGGAATTCCGGTCGTGTGAGCTGTTGTTGTGATGTGAATGGTGGTTGTTCTTCTCCATGGATGTGTGAGAAAGTCATTCAACAAATCTGGAAGATATATGAATGAATATATATATATATATATATATATATATATATATATATATATTCATTCATACTTGTATTCTTTCACTTGTTTTACTCATTGGGAGGGCGGTTATATTGAGGTACCACCTTGAAGTATTTTGTCATGCAAGTCCACCACAGTACTTAATTTTAAGTCAAGATTGTATTGGTTTCTTCTAGCCGAATCGCTAAGTTACAATGAACCTAAACAATCAACACACACACGCACACACAAATTTCTCTCTCTTTCTCTCTAGTCTCTTATATGTAAGTATATATATATATATATTCTTTTGTCATTTGACTGCGACCATGCTGGAGCACCACCTTAAAGGGTGTTAGTCGAAGAAATCGACCCTAGGACTTATTCTCTGTAAGCCTGGTACTTATTCTATCGGTCCCTTTTGCTGAACCGCTAAGTTACGGGAACGCAAACCTACCAACATTGGTTGCCAAGTGATGGTGGGAGGACAAAGACACACAAACATTATATATATATATATATATATATATATATATATATTATTATTATAAAATCTGGTAATTAATCATATATTAATTAATATCGATTAATTATCAGGAGGCCAGCACATCTAAAGAATCAAAGAGATTCAGAAATAGTATCTGTAATCTCAGGGGATTAAGGTACATTTAAAAAAAATAACGTTGACCACTAACGTGGACAATTAATGTGCTAGAAATAGATCACATCTTGTGTCTATTAAGACCTAAATTGTTAAACAAATGTATGTACATGTAACGCACACAGAATAGACTTCCACACACTTTCAGTCCACCAAATCCACTCATATGACATTAGTTGGTCCTGGTTTATACAGCAAAACACTTGCCCAAGGGGCTGTGCAGTGGGACTGAACCTGAATTCACATAGTTATAAGAGAAGTACGAATATTCACTGTTAACTAAATCTAAGCGTTCTGAGTTCAAATCCCGTCGTGGACAATTTTGCTTGCCATTATTGCAGGGTCGATAAAAATATGACAACCCAGAGTGATGGATTAGGTCTACAAGAGGTGGTTATTTTGCCTTCCTCTGACAAAACATAGCAAATAAAAATTTAAAAAACTGAGATAATTGCAAAATACAGAAAAAATTAAGGTAATTTTTTCAAGTTAGTTTGTCTCATAGGTAGCTTATTATGAAATTTTGAAAAAATTCCAAGAACGTTTCTTTAGAATGTATGAGAAATGGTCCAAGGAATTCAAATATCCGTTCTCCGACAAAACGCAGTAAGTCGACTGAGTGTGCTTTGCCGGAGGGCAGCAGTATTCTAGGTTTTAGGGTTCTGACAGTTAAATCGCCCGATGACACTGTTACTAAGATCTCTCAGCCCAAGTCCCCGGCTTTTCTACTAGATAAACATTGACGACATGAATGAAGGGAGACTCGAATGTTTGGACAACTTCCAGCCTCCCTACAAACAATCTTAACCTGATCCGTACAAACAGAGGGTGATGAACAATTAGCTTTGACCGACGGCGAGCCGACATGTGTAAAAAGAGCTACTCGAATGAGGGGAGACTCGTGTGTTTGAGCAACTGCCAGCCTTCCTAAGAACAAACTTAGCCAAGTCTGTACATACACAGGGTGATGAATAGTTAGCCTTGACCAACGGCGACCCGCCACACGTAAAAGTAGCCACTCGAATGAATGAAATTAACTAAGAAATCGGACAAAACGAGCAGTTAATCTCAAAGTGGAAGAGATCAAGGCAAAAATATTCAAATTGGTGTAAACAGAGGAGTGCACATAGTTTGAGATTCATTTGATGTATACAAACAAAATAATAGTTGTTGTGTAGATTAGAGACGCAGACTTATCGATTCATTATAACCTTTCGACATACAGTGCACTACAAAAATAGATAATTCAACAGATTTGAAAGTAAATTTCTCTGCTTCTACATAATAAATGTCATCGTGAACGTTCGCTCAGAAAGGACACATCCTGTCTAGCTTACATTAGCCCATCTATAAGTCTGCTTCTCTCTTCTTTCTCTCCCTATTCCGCTCTTTCCTTCTCTCTCACTTACTCTCTCTCTCTCTCTCTCTCTCTCCACCTCCTCATTTCTTTACCTATGTCTCTTTCTCTTACACACATGCATTTATATGTGTGTGTGTGTGTGTGTATATATACACACACACACACACACACACACACACACACACACACATATGTACACACACACATATATACATACACATATGTACATACACACATATATGTATATACGCACATATACACATGTATAAATGTATTATGTGCATATATATTCGTGTAAAGTGTAAATACATAAATTATCTCTATATATATTATATACGCATTTCATTTATATATAATATATATGTGTGAATGATATGCATAATATAAATGTATATATACAATATATATTGTGGGTGTATTATATGTAGTATATACGCGAGAAGGAGAAAATGTACATTTTTTAAATCTATCCTAGCTTAAGGAATTAACTCGTGCGACTGCGATAGCTCTACATTTTCCTTTCCATTCTGTTAAATAATCGGAAGAAATATGTAGCCTCCATTACATCCAATTCGTGAATTTTCTTATCCCGATTTGAGTGTTTCATTGATAGCTGCCATTGGATAAAAGCGAATTAGTTTTGAGCCAACGTTAAATATTCGCCTTCTAGAAACGTCATCGAAATTTCTATAAAATTACATCCTACTGTCTTAAACACGCTCTGTTTCAATAAAAAAAAATAATGATCTGAGCTGGGACGCCTTTGATCGTACGTTTACTAGTAATAGTCTGACCAGTGGCTAAAGAACATAAAAGGAATCATTAAGCTGCTAAATGTCTGTGTGTAAAACGGACTCGGCCAGAACTTTCGTAATATATAACGTTGGATTGAATTAGCTGCGAATTTATTTAGATAGCAATGTCTATATGTATCTACGCACACAAACATCAAAATAAATACTCAACGCATTAGCTAAATAATATTCTTTCTAATATAGGCACGAGGCTAGGAACTTCGGGGGAGGGTGCTAGTCGATTACATTGACCCCAGTGTTCAACTGGTACTTAATTTATCGAAGGCAAAGTCGTAACGGCCGATGAAATACCTATTTCTTTATTGCCCACAAGGGGCTAAACATAGAGGGGACAAACAAGGACAGACAAAGGGGTTAAGTCGATTACATCGACCCCAGTGCGTAACTGGTACTTAATTTATCGACCCCGAAAGGATGAAAGGCAAAGTCGACCTCGGCGGAATTTGAACTCAGAACGTCACAGCAGACGAAATACCGCTAAGCATTTCGCCCAGCGTGCTAACGATTCTGCCAGCTCGCCGACTTCTTAATAATCATAATAACAATGATTTCAAAGTTTGCCACAAATGCAGCTCTTTGGGGAAGGAGATAAGTCAATTACATCGACCCCAGTGTTTCACTGGTACTTAATTTATCGACCCCGAAAAGATGAAAGGCAAAGTCGACCTCGGCGGAATTTGAACTCAAAACGCAGCGACGGTCGAAATACTGCGAAGCATTTCGTCCGGCGTGCTAACGATTCTGCCAGCTCGCTGCCAATTGTTTTAAATTTAGGCACAAGACTGTTACTTGTTCTCATCGGCTCCGTAGAGGTGAAAGGTCGAGGTGCCGCGCTTTATTTTGAAACCGAAACTACGAGAATGCAGAGCGAGTTTCTCAACCCCCACAGCTTTCACGCCTCACAGAGAAATATTATGCGAGGAACTATATTCTTCAAAGCTGACAAGAAATGAGTGCAGCGTCTGTTTGTCCTCAACAAGTACAAATGACCAAGAGCTTCATTATCAGCAGAAAGAATTTTTAGGCGTGGCCGTGTGGTAAGACGCTTGCTTCCCAACCACATGATCTTGGCTGGGTTCAGTCCCATTGCATCGCACTTTGGGAAAGTGTCTTCCATTATAGCCCGAGGATAACCAAAGCCTTGTAAGTGGATTTGGTGGACGAAGACTAAAAGTTGCTTGTATGTCTGTGCGTATATCTGTCTGTTTGTACGTATGTCTGTCCCCCACAACCTCTTGATAACGTTGTTGGTTTGTTTACGCCCCCGGTTCGACAAAAGAGACCGATAGACTAAGTACCCGGCTTAAAAAAGTACTGGGTTCGATTCATTCGGTTAAAATTTTTGAAGGCGATGCCCCAGCATGGCCGCAGTGCAATGACCGAAACGTATTCAAGATAAACGATATGGCTAAAAGAAAACAAACAAACCTAGCTAGGATACTGCAACGACATGGGAATTAAGTTTGCAGAACACAGTTTGAGTAAGAAAAACAGAAAAAAATGGGGTGGGGTGGAGTGGGGGCGGCAATGAAGAATGGTCTTCTGCCCTGTTAATTAAATGTTTCGCATGTTTGAAAGATTAAAATATAAACACTCCATTATTCAAATGTCAGCGAGGGGAGAGGGCATGAAGGGAGGAGATACGAAATAATGTTTACACTTAACTTATATGTGTGTGTGTGTGTGTGTGTGTGTGTGCGTGTTGCAACGAATGAACAGCATTCAAATACTACAACGGAAGCGGTGAGTCTGCGGAATTGGTATGTTGCGACTCTAGTTCAGTCACATTCAGCTTGTTAGAGAAATTGATAGTAGAATGGGGGTGGGGAGAGAAATAAGAGACATACAGTCTTAACTTGACATATGAGATGCTAAATACACACACACACACACACACACACACACACACACACACACACACACACACACACACACACACACACACACACACATATATGTATATATATATAGAGTATAGAGTTCTGTTAACGGTAGGATCAACAAAAAAGTACTCCATCCAGTAAGCGATAAATATCACATAATATACACTATTTACAAACGAGTAGTTACAAATAGTTTCATGCTTTAGGCATACAGAAATCTGCCAAATTATTGTACCTCTAATGCATGAAACTATAAGTAGCTCTTTTGTAAATTGCGTATATTAAATATTTAGGTGCAGGCGTAGCTGTGTGGTAAGAAGCTTGCTTGCCAACCACATGGCTCCGGGTTCAGTCCCACTGCAAGGCACCTTGGGCAAGTGTCTTCTACTATAGCATCGAACCGACCAAAGCCTTGTGAGTGGATTTTGGTAGACGGAAACTAGAAGCCCGTCGTATACATACACACATATATATATATATATATATATACATACATATATATATATTTGTGTGTGTTTGCCCCCCCCCCGCCATCGTTTGACAACCGATGCTTGTGTTTTTATGTCCCCGTAACTTAGCGGTTCGGCAAAATATATCCTATGGAATAAGTATTAGGCTTATAGAGAATAAGTCCTGGGGGCGATTTCTCCAACTAACATCGTTAAGGCGGTGCTCCAGCATGGCAGCAGTCAAATGACAAGTAAAAAGAAAAATATATATTCTTTTTTTTAAATTCTTTTATTTGTTTCAATCATTTAACTGCGGTCATGCTGGAGCACCGACTTTAGTCGAACAAATCGACCCCAGGACTTATTGTTTGTAAGCCTAGTACTTATTCTATCGGTCTGTTTTGTCAAACCGCTACGTTACGGGAACTTAAACACACCAACATCGGTTGTCAAGCGATGGTGGGGAGACACAGACACACAAACATATATATATATATATATATATATATATATAACGGACTTCTTTCAGTTTCCGTCAACCAAGTTCCCTCAAAGGTCCTTGGTTGGCCCGTGGGCTATAGTAGAAGATTCTTGCTCAAGGTACCTCACAGCAAAACCGAACCAGAAACCATGCGGTTACGAAGACAACTTCTTAACCACACAGCCACGCTTGTGCCTTACATACATACACATCCGACCACATGTGTGCGCGCGTACACACACACTCACATAATATGTAATATAAGAATTACAGCTTGCAGTTTATAAATTTTGGAAAACAAAAAAATATGTCAGAAATAAAATAAAGTTTAAAGTAATAAGTAAATAAAATTAAGCTCGAATAATAGAGATTTTGATAAAATTAGCTGTGGTTTAAAATAACATATTGAAACAGTGGCTGCATTTAGTCCAATTTGGTTGATTCCTAACAAATATCTGGAATTCTTTAACTAAACATTATGAAGAAATTTTTCTATCTTGTTACATGGAAGTAATCACTAGTTTAGTTAGGGTAGATGTGAACTTTCACCATGCCTGGACCTAAATGCTGAGTGCGCGTGCACTCGTGTATATGTTTGTATGTGTGTATATATGCATATGTGTTTATATATACGTACATGTGATCGCCACGTCAACTACCACCCTAGAACCAACACATACATATAAGGTATATATATATATATATATAGATATATATATATATATATATATATATATATATATATATATATATATATGCATGTGGGGCATATAAACACAGACATGGATATATGTATAAACAAACATACGTACATGTTTATACGTATGAATACTTGTGTGTATATATTATGGAATCTGCGGTCGAAGACGACATAGGAGTGTTCTCTCTCTCAGAACAACCTGCACACAAATTGTTTATAGTGATCAAACGTATGTGCCGCATATTAAGTTCCCCCTCTCCGCCGCCATCAAATCGACATTGCCTGAACAGGTGCACGTTGTGCCACGCGTCAGGTGTCTCAGTGGTCGCCGAGCAAAGTGGTTTGCTCAAGAACACAACGCACCACACGGGCTAGGAATTGAAACCACGATCGTGCGGTAAGCTCCCGAACCACTAGGCCACGCGCCGAGTGTGTGTGTGTGTATGTGTATACAATTGAGCGTATATAAATGCAAATACGTACATTTTATATCAGACACTATGTACACATCTGACTTTTGTCCTTTACACTTAAGATATATCGGTGTAGCATTTCGATAAATTATTCACATATTTTCTTTCTACAAATAAATATTATGCATCGATTTCTGAAATAGAGTTTATTCTTCTAACTTATAACCCTCTTGATGTGCATAAGAAATCCCCCAGTATTCACCAATCAAAGACTTGGACAATACTATTAAATTATTCATTAGGTAGCTGTTGATTTATTTTAACAACTTCAACCTCGCTCCCTGGAGCACGAAACTAGATAGTAAAAACCACAAACAAAGTTTCTTCACTTTATGCTAACCCATCCGCCTCAAAGCGTTGTTATGAGCCAGCTCTATACGGCCGTCTGGTCCGCTAGTAATACGAGCAAATCCTCTCTCAAATCATATCCTGTCATGTTAAAAAAAAACAGCGACACATCAGACAGTGCGTGTGTGGCCTTGATATAATGGTTAGAACACCTGTCATATTCACAGAAGGTATGGGTTCGTGTCCCAGAGCAATCTTCGACTTTTCCTCTCTTTTTTTTTTTCTTCTTTAATCCAATACACGCCATTCATTATTTACACGTATAGCGTTACCTACTTTGATACTATAGTGTGTGTGTGTGTGTGTGTGTGTGTGTGTGTGTGTGTAACTCAAACAGACTATCGGATGTCGTTATATGATGCGCGTTACAAAGCACTTCTTCGCACTGTTGTAGATTTCGAATGATAACACCCCGCTGGTTAGGCACGGAGGAAGACATATGCATATACTCTTTTACTCTTTTACTCGCTTCAGTCATTTGACTGCGGCCATGCTGGAGCACCGACTTTAGTCGAGCAAATCGACCCCAGGACTTATTCTTTGGAAGCCTAGTACTTATTCTATCGGTCTCTTTTGCCGAACCGCTAAGTTACGGGGATGTAAACACACCAGCATCGGTTGTCAAGCGATTTGGGGGGGGGGGACAAACACAGACACACAAACATATACACACACATACATACATATATATATATATATATATATATATATATATATACGACAGGCTTCTTTCAGTTTCCGTCTACCAAATCCACTCACAAGGCTTTGGTCGGCCCGAGGCTATAGTAGAAGACACTTGCCCAAGGTGCCACGCAGTGGGACTGAACCCAGAACCATGTGATTGGTAAGCAAGCTACTTACCACACAGCCACTCCCGCGCATACACAGCCACGACCGTAACATCTTTTTGCCGTTAGGTCTCTTCAATCAGAATTGACCTGGGCCAAAGCAACAATAAGTATGATATTTTTCGTTTGAAAGCTTTATGGACTCTGATGCGAAGTAACTCCTAAATGTAACAAAATGATGATAAATCAAATATAATTGCACAGAAGAGAATTTATGTGCAAGAAAAGAAAAAAAAATATAAAATAAAAAACAACGAGGAAAAATATAATAACCCTAAGTCTATGTATTATGGTATGAAGGAAAGGAAGAGATATGGACGTTTGGATAATATTTGCTTTGTCGAGATTGATAGGGTTAGGAGAGAAACCCAAATGTTAGAGGACACAGTGTGTGTGTGTGTGTGTGTGTCATTTGCAGAAACAGTATGGGTCAAAACAAATTTCTTCGAATTCTTTCTGAAAAGAATCTTTAGATATAGAAAGGTAGAAGCGTGACTGTGTCATAAGAAGCTTGTTTCCCAAACCACATGGCTCAGGATTCAGTTTCACTGCACGGCATCTTGGGCAAGTGACTTCTACTACAGGCAAGCCGACCAAATCCTTGTGAGTGGATTTGCTAGACGGAAACTGAAAGAAACCCGTTACATTATATACATATAATGTGTGTATGTGTACATGTGTGTGTCTTTTTGTTTGTTTGTTCCCACCACCCCTTGACCAATTAGTATTGGTATAACTTTGTGGTGTGGCAAAATGGCCCGATAGAATAAGTACCGGATTTAAGATAGTATCAGGACTGATTTGTTCCATAAAACTCTTCGAAGAGGTCCCCCAACATGACTGCAGTCCAGTAACTGAAACGAGTAATTATTGAAGAATAATTACAATGCCTAGATGCTTCTATGTTCAATGTACATTAATGCGGTACTATATTCTACATTTCATTTTATTATTTCGATATTGTATGCTAAGGCAGCGAGCTGACAGAATTGTTAGGACGCTGGGCAAAATGCTTAGCAGCATTTCGTCCGTTCTTAAGTTCTGAATTCAAATTCCACTGAGGTTGACTTTGCCTTTCATCTTTTAGGGGTCGATAAAATAAGTACCAGATGAGCACAAGGGTCGATGTGATCGACTTACCGTGTGCCAAAAATTGAAACCAATATTATAATTATATGCCAGCTGCTGCAAAGAATTAAATTTTAGTGCCTAGATGCTTCCATATTCAGTGTTGTATAATATGTTACTTCCTAAGCTCCAAGAGGATAAAATAGTCATTATATCACTAGATTTCAAGTCTTAAACGTTTGTGCTGAGAAGCTGCTTTTGAGATATGCACCTAAATTTACAGCAGTGAACGCCTGCAGCTTGAATGTACTAGTTACAATATATCTCCTATCTTAATAGTTTTAATAATAACCACAATGTATTGCAACAACTTAACGACGTTGAATGAATCAACTGTTTATTAAAGCTTAGTTCTCTTTCCTGAATTTGTTCTTGTGAAAATATTTCTAAGACAACTCTAACACCCAAAGCGGCCGTTAGTATTATGTTCATATCGTGGTATACATAATCTCAATCCTCTGTTTGTAATGAGAAAAAGAATTTTAGTTAACATAAATAACCTACAGTGAGAAACAGAATCTTAGTTAATATTATATAGATTTCAGTGAAATTTAAACATATTACGATGTTTATTCTCAATACGTTCTGGAAGATTCGAACGTGAACAGCTTCTTTGTGACAAATATGTGTGCGTAACACTCGTTTCATTAGCATAAGAGATTCTAGGACAACATTGTTCTCCCTCCTCAGCATTACCAGAGAGAGAGAGAGCCGATAGTTTTGTTTATAATTTCAGCAAACAAATTATTGACTGTTCCGTACTGATATCTACCAACCGATAATACATCGCCATACGCACAGTGAAAAACTATTTTATTTGTTTTTTACTTGGTGTATCTGGAAGAAGGGGCAGTTCACTTGCCTTTTTTTTTTTAAGGTCCAGTCGACACGATTGGTGTCCTTAATGTTCTGTTTAAAATTTTGCCGATCCAACACTAGCAAAATAGACATTAGCAGGGGGGAGATTTCAGAAAGATGATGTTCTGGGGAGGAAAAAAACTGAACATAGGAATTAAGTAGGGACCCGGTGGAGAGGAGAGGTTGGATGAAAAAAGGGGAGCAAAATATAGAGAGGTGAGTTGACCGGAGATTCCTGATTGGTGGGGATACGAGACCAGCGACCTCCGAGGAGCTGGGGCTATTATAGTAGCACTGCTAGAAAATACAGAAACAATTCTTTCTAATTTTGGCACAAGGCCAGTAATTTTGAGGTAGGGGTGGATTTCGATAGCATCAACCCCACTGCTCAAATTGTACTTACTTTCTCGACATTGAAATGATGAAAGGCAAAGTCAACCGTGGCGTAATTTTAACTCAGAATGTAAAAAGCTGAAAGGAATGGTGCTAAGCATTTTGACCGGTGCAATATCGATTCTTTCAGCTGGCCATCTTGGAAAAGACAGAAATAATTCAATGAACACTAAGTCAGCTATAGCCTAGAATGAAAGGATAACGGTTTTCTTTCTCTTTCCAACAAGAAACAACATTATAGAACTGGAAGATCTGAGCTCGATGCACAGAGCTCAGTTATCTAGTTGTGATATAACAGCACACTATGTAGACATGAGATTTTGATTTCAAATGATACAGAAACTGAATTGGACAATGGTTATTATTTCACACTCATTAGTACAATTAGTACAGAAGCATTAATGCCTTGCTGAGTCTGTTTTAGATCGTCACGTTTTGAGTTCAGATCCTGTCAACATCGACCTTGCTTTTCATCCTTCAGGGGTCGACAAAGAACCAGTGAAGAACTGGAGTTAAAAGTAATGACTTACCCTCTTCCCACAAAAATTGCTCACCTTGTGCCTAAATCAGAAACTATAATTAAATTCTAGATGCAAAAAAATATAATGCTTCCGATTTGTTGAATAAGTATGTCTCTGGGTATACATGTTGATGTTTCACGAACATGTATATATATATATATATATATATATATATATAGACAATCAATACTTCATTTCATTTTACTGAATATATTATATACTCCATATCCTACATTAATATTATAAGAATATAAATAAAACATAAAAAACAGACAGATTTGGAATTCCTTTGAGTAACATATTCCTCTATACACTATCATACAAACCCCTTTTATATATATATATACATTCAATGTTGCATTAAAAAACTATGTTCTTTTTAAATTATGCATTAAGCTTATCACATCAGCAATATATAAGTTCGATAAGTGCGGTGAACGGACTTTCGGCTTTTGAGTCACTGTGCAACTTACGCTGGTAAAAATAATATAAACGATAATAATTAGCAACAGACGAAGAATTCTGTTTGAAACGAAATCTTCGATTTAATCCTGATAGTGTGTCAGAGGAAATCTATTGTTTCGCATTGTCGGAAGTGTGATTCCATAAATCAAAAATCGTTATCTGCGCCGTCTACCACTGTTGTCGGTGCAAATACAGACTTTTTGGCGGTTGGCTTGATATAAGAACCGATCTGCAAAAAATTCTGTTCGCTGAAAGCATAAACAAATATAGCGGCTTTGTTTAGGCTCAGGGTTCCGACTGACGATATACAAAATGTCGAAACACTGGTGTCCCAGAATGCCGTACGCCAAGGAAACGAGCGTGTCGAACGCACTATCATTGTAGAAGGAAGACGTTATTCTCCTAAAATATACACAACAGCATCCAGCATATTTTGCGCCAGAACCTGCCTAGATATATTAAGAATAAATGAGTAAATAGTCAATGTAATCAATAAATTGTAAAGGTATATCAGGGTAAGTACTACAGTGAAGCCATAATCCACCGTCAGATCAACATGGATTATAGATTATTCATAGATTTTTGAGGAAGCACCCATCATGCAATTTGGACTTATATCGTCTCTGCTGAACATTAAATAAAAGTAATGTTAATACAGTAGGGTTTCGTGTATCTAATATAGAGAATTGAAAAGAAAAGTTGATTAAATGGGATTATCCATGCAGTTAGTAAATAGAAATTCCCACCGAGAGATGCTTCAAATATATATTTTTTTTTAAAAAAGCAAGCAGTAGTCAACAGTAATAAAATAAATTAAATATTTAGAAATACGGAAAACGAAGGATGAGCTGAGGTGTGGCCCTTCACTGGTTAAAACAATGAATGTTGTTTCGGTTTTCTAAAACTTTCTCGGGAAGAATTTCCTGCTCAGTCGACAGAATTAAAAGTGATCAGTATGTGTGTGTGTGTGTGTGTGTGTGTGTACGTGTGTTTCTGTGTTCGTATGTGTGTGTGTGAGTATGCAGCTATTTGTGCATGCGAGAATTGTGCCTGCGCACCTATATAACATTATAAAACATGTATGGAAACGATACACGAATGCGTCCGTACACACAAGTAGATAGCAACCCGCATTAATATGTATAATAAAACTATATCTATACCAGCATTCTCTCTCTCTCTCTCACACACACACATATATATATATATATGTATATATGGATGTATTAATTCTACATTCATACAAGTGCACTCATCTCCTAAAGTATCAGCAAACGTGTGCACATACGAACATATGTGCCGACATTGATACATAGACATATCTTCAACCAAACACATACACCTATCGATAATCATTCATAAACATATATATGTATATATATCTACAGACAAACGCTAGCTTATGCTTTATGCTACATATATCTATTTAGCCTGTCAATCAATATATACATCTATCCCTTTGCTGAAATTTACCAATTCTTTCTCTTCACAGATTAATAGAAATCCACCATCGTTTATATATATATATATATATATATATATTACTACGGCACTCAGTCGGTTACGACGACGAGGGTTCCAGTTGATCCAATCAACTCGTGAAATTAACGTGCAAGTGGCTGAGCATTCCACAGACACATGTACCCTTAACGTAGTTCTCGGGAGAGATTCAGAAGAAACTGGAAGAAAGAGTGAGAGAAAGTTGTGGTGAAAGAGTGCAGCAGGGTTCGACACCCCACCCACCCCACCCTGCCGGATCTTCGTGGAGCTTTAAATGTTTTCGCACAATAAGCACTCACAGCGCTCAGTCTGGGAATCGAAACCGCGATCCTATGACCGCGTGTCTGCTGCCCTAGTTACTGGGCCATGGCGCTCCCACTAATATGTTAATATGTATGTGTGGAAATGGTAGTGTTAGTTCTATGGAAGTTCACATACGTAAAGAAAATAAGGAACAGAATTTAAAATAAATAAATGGAAATATGAAAATTAAAATTAGTAAGTTATTGCAAGTATTATAGAATGTTAACCTGTTGTAATATGTCTCTGCGGACAAGTGGTAATACTAGACGTGAGCGAACGCACTGAAATACAAATAGTTTTCCTGACTTCAGTGTATTCGCTGACTGCTTTGTTTTGCAGGAGAGCAGGGGGCACTGAGAACGAAAATTTTGTGAATACAGCGATAGAGATGTATACAGAGTATACAGACAATTGTAAACGCATATGCACATGTATATTTTTATATACATACACGACACATCTCTTTCTATATATGTTTATGAATATGCATGTTTATATATATATATATATATGTACATATATATATAAACATGGATAATGAATATATATGTATATGCATGTTTATATATGTATATATATACATGTTTATGTGTATATATATATATATATATATTCATGTATATACATGCGTGTATATATATTCATGTATATGCATGTGTATATATATGTATATATATATTCATGTATATGCATGTGTATATATTTATATATATATATATATATATATATATATATATATATATATATATATTCGTGTATATGCATGTGTGTGTATATATATATGTATGTTCATGTATATGCATGTGTGTATATATATGTGTATGCACATGAATACATATGCTAATTTACATATACATACGCGCGCGCGCATACACACACACACACACACACATATATATATATATTTATATATATATATATATATTTATATATATATATATATATATATATATTTATATATATATATATATATATATATATATATATATTTATATATATATATATATATATATATATTTATATATATATATATATATATATATATTTATATATATATATTTATATATATATATATATATATATATATTTATATATATATATATATATTTATATATATATATATATATATATATATATATATATA
Source organism: Octopus bimaculoides (assembly GCF_046866305.1). Lineage (NCBI taxonomy): Eukaryota > Metazoa > Mollusca > Cephalopoda > Octopoda > Octopodidae > Octopus > Octopus bimaculoides. The sequence continues at coordinate 9,616,358 of NC_142949.1, forward strand.
TATATATACACACACTCAAACACCCACACACACGTATGTATGTATACAAAGCACACACGCATATATGTATATATTATTGAGTACTTCTGCATAGATACTTGTAGAAATGTCTTTATCCATATAATATACAGCCTGACATTCAGCCAATGAGCGCATTCTGCTTCTCATGTTTCCTCGTACGAAATATTTGCTACATAGAAATGGAATACAATGGAGTCTTTCTAGTAAACTCAAACGAAAAAGAAAACACACACACGTCACTTTACAGAGTTCTGTCTGAAAGATTGGCAAGGAATTCACCAACACATTGATATAAATAGTAAGAAAGAGGTTTATTTCTTTCTGTCAATGTTCTACTATAATTTGTAGCATTAAAAGGCGAGAACTATCGTTTAAACATTTCGTATTTTTTCCCGGCGATTTTTGCAGGGATACCCTGCAAAAGTGTGTATTTATTTCAAGAACAATCAAATAAATTCACACCTATGAACTACATGTAGATTCACTTTTGTCTTTTACGGTTTTCTGTCATTAGACTGCGACCACGCTGGGGCACCTCTTTGAAGGGTTTAGTCGATCAAATCGACCCCAGTATTTTTTTTTTTTTTCTTAAGTTGGGTACTTATTTTATTGGTATGTTTTTGCCGAATCGTTAAGTAACGGTATAGGCGTAGGAGTGGCTATGTGGTAAGTAGCTTGCTTACGAACCACATGGTTCCGGGTTCATTCCCACTGCGTGGCACCTTGGGGAAGTGTCTTCTACTATAGCCTCGGGCCGACTAAAGCCTTGTGAGTGGATTTGGTAGACGGAAACTGAAAGAAGCCCGTCGTATATATATATATATATATATATATATATATATATATATATATATATATATATATGCGTGTTTGTCCCCCCAACATCGCTTGACAACCGATGCTGGTGTGTTTACGTCCCCGTAACTTAGCGGTTCGGCAAAAGAGACCGATAGAATAAGTACTAGGCTTACAAAGAATAAGTCTTGGGGACCATTTGCTCGACTAAAGGCGGTGCTCCAGCATGGCCACAGTCAAATGACTGAAACAAGTAAATGAGTAACGAAGACGTAAGCGAATCAAAACCGATTGTCAAGCGGTGCGTGGACACACACGCACGCCGGACTTCTTTCTGTTTCTGTGTACCATTCACAAGGCTTTATAGTCCAGTGCTCCGCAACCGGTAACCTGAGTATAAGTTTTTTTCCTATACTTTAGATCAGGTGTACCGCGAGGAAAAAAAAGATGTTGCGAAGCACTACTTCAGTCAACCTGGAGCAATAGCAGAAGACCTTTGCCCAGCGTGCAACGCAGTAGGACTAAACCTGGAACATTGCGACTGACAAGCAAATCTCTTGCCACTCGTCCATGCCAGCGCCTATCATATCCACTTAATAAAAACGAAAATACTGTTTTACCTCGATTTCTGTTTTTCTCAACACAAAACATATTTCCAATAAATCAGTTTAACCTACATTTATAAAAAGTCTGAATTCACTTAGTGAAATGTTATGAACAGCTACATTATTCTTATTTACATATTATGCATATTAAAGTTATTAACAACTATATAATATTCGTAATGTGACTTTGAAATGTCAAATAAATCATTAGGGCCTTGTTTTACTCATTGTTATAATGTCTCACAAGATGTTTAGTTGTTATTATTAAGTTTTTAGTGTGATAATGTGCACTATATTTTGAATAGATATTTTGCTTTAAAAAAAAAAAAGCAGTAGAAGTTCGAAAGTTCAGGGAAGCGTGCGTGGTATTTCTGCCTGTCTTTCTCTACCTAACTCTGTGTCTCACACAGATTCTCATTCTTTCTACGTTTTTATTGTTAAAAAGAACCTAATTATATAGCGTTATCTGTCTACGAATATTTTATATACATACATACATATATATATATATATATATATATATATATATATATATATATACACACAAACATATATATTATATACATGTACATTCTATATATATATATATATATATATATATATATATATATAAGCGCAGACATGGCTGCGTGATAAGGAGCTTGCTTCCAAACCACATGGTTCTGGGTTTAGTCTCACTGCGTAAGTACCTTGGGCAAATATCTTCTACTGTAGCTGCGGGCTTTGCGAGTGAATCTGGTAGACAGAAACTGAAAAGCCTGTCGTATATATATATATATTTATATATATATATATATATATGTATATATATATAATGTTTGTGTGTCTGTGTTTGTAACCCCCACCATCGTTTGACAACCAATGCTGATGTGTTTACGTCCCCGTAAATTAGCGGTTCGGTAAAAGGGACCGATAGAATAAGTACTAGGCTTACAAAGAATAAGTTCTGGGGTCCATTTCTTCGACTAAAGTAGATAAAATTACGTATAATAATGACTGCGAATTTTGGCATGAAACCAGCAATTTCGGGGAATTAGTGGGGAGGGGGAGTCGATTGCATCGACCTCAGTGTTCAACTGGTACTTAATTTATCGACTCAGAAAGGATGAAAGACAAGGTCAACCTCGGCGGAATTTGAACTCCGAACGTAAAGACGGACGAAATTTTGCTAAGTATTTTCCCCCGCGTGCCAACGATTTGTAAGGAATCCACCAGTAGAAACTACACCAAATCTACGACAGTGGAGCAAGATGTGGTTCTCTAACCCGTTCGGATCCGCTCAAAGGCTCTAATTTATGCCGTCATAGAAAGCGAATGCACAAATTGGTATACAGTACATGCATAAGTATATTGTATGCATGCCCGTGTGTATGTGTGTGTTGGATATGTGTTTTCAATTTTTCTGTCTGTCTTTTAACTTATTTCGGTCATTGAAATGCCACCTTGAAGGGGTTTTAGACGAACAAATCGACCCCGACGCACTTATTGATTATGCCTGGTACTTTTTCTATCTATTTTAACGAACCGCTAAGTGATGGAAGCACACATCAGCAGCGGTTATGAATCACACACAAATATATATTTATATACAGGACAGTGTTCTATCAGTTTCCATCTACCAAATCATGCTTTAGTTGGCCCGTGGCTACAATAGAAAACACCTGCCCGAGGTGCCATGCAATGGGACTGAACTCAAAACCGTGTAGTTGGGAAGTAAAGTTTCTACCACACAGCCACGCTTGCGCCTATATGCATAAAGCATGTAGGTTGTATGTGTATGTATATAATATTAACATAATTTCGTTGAATATGTATAAATTTACACCATTAGAAAGACTAATATTTCTCACCTTAAATCAGATGTGCTCAGTAAGCTAAAATTTCACATATATTTTACAACCTGAGATTTTCACACAAAAAATGATAATAATGATAATAATAATAATAATAATAATAATAATAATAATAACAGCTATACTTTTTATAAGGCACAGAGTTTTTATCTTGCTGTGGCCTTCGTTAATTTCTTTTTTATTGAGTATAACGCAATTAATAGGTGTATATGTATTTGTATACTTGTGTATATAAACATACATATATGCATAAATATAAATGTATATGAATACATTTGCATATATTCAATTACTGAGATGTGTAGTGTATGTATATGATATGTGCATATCAGTGTTATATATATAAATTTTTCACATGTATATTATGTACGTATGTGCATATGTGTGTGTGTGAATATATATGTATATATATATATATATATTTACATAAATGCGTGTGTGTTTCGTATGCATATTATATACGTATGTACATGTTTTTGTGTATGTATATAATAGATATATATGTTTATTTCGTTCGGGCACATAGCGATAGTAATAATCTGATGTTAGAACTCAATACATGTATGCTTCAGAAAGAAGCGTTAGTTGAGTACAGAGCGTAATAAAACATAAGTAAATGACAGAAGATCAAGAAATTATGTAATATAAAGTAATATGTTCATAGACACACACACGTGAGAGTGAGAGTTTGTGTGTGTAACTGCTGAAAGAAAAATGAGGTAATGAAAGTATATTTAATGTAACGTGCGCTTCGTAAGAAAAGGAGAAAGGAGGCAAGGATAAGAATTTTAAAAAATATTAGTGATGAAAGAAATATTAGAATATGTTGACGAATGTTAAGACTGACCGGAAGTTAGAGATGACGATTAGTTAAAGGGACAGTAAGAAGTTTCAAACGGAAAAGAACAATAGAAGAGGTAATTATAGAACATTGCTTGATAGTGTCTGTTTGTGTACCTGTGTTCTGTTAAAGCTATGTCTGTGTTTTCGCGAGGGGCGTACTCCGTATTTGTTTCTCGTGACATTATAGTATGGCTTGAAGACGCAGTTATGGTTGGTTGTCTGGTCAAGAAGCACGCTTTGCAGCCACGAGGTTTCGGGTTCATTCACACCCAGTGGCACCTTGGGCAAATATCTTCATATACATAGACCCCCCCCCCCCCCGGGGCTGAACAATGTATTTGTGAATGAACTTGAGAGACGAAAACTGTGCGGAAACCCGTTGTGCGTGTGCGTGTGTATATATATATATATGTGTGTGTGTGTGTGTGTGTGTGTGTGTGTGTGTGTGTGTGTATATATATATATATATATATGTATGTGTGTGTATATATATATATATGTATGTGTGTGTATATATATATATGTATGTATGTGTGTGTGTGTATATATATATGTATGTGTATATATATATATATATGTGTGTGTGTGTCCTCCCTCACTACAGCTTTACAAATGTTGTTCGTTTGTTTACGTTCCTGTCATATAGCGGTTCGACAAAAGAGAATCGATAGAATGTTCCATACTTAAAAAATAAGTACAGGGTTGATTTGTTCGACTAAACATTTCAAGTCGGTGCTCCAGCGGTTATCTTTGTGGCAGTCTTGGTGTGTATGTGTTTGTGTTTGTGTGCGTGTGCGCGTGTTTATCTACACGCGCATGTTTATCTACACGCGCATGTTCTATATTTAACCCTAATCATGGTAATGGCTAATACAACATACTGTTCACACAACAATTTAAAGAATAAATTCAAAAGAAATGAACAAACCTTATTCATCAAATCAAATATTATTGTATTCCTTGTCCATTCTGCAGAGGTCGACTTTGCTTTCCACCCTCTTGAAAGTCGATAAAATGAATACCAGTTCAGTACTGGGATCGATGTAATTGGTTAACCCCCTCGCCCGAACTTTCAAGCCTTTCGCCTATAGTAGAGAGGATTGTATTCCTCACCTCTTTTCCAGCGGATTAATATATTTCAGATTACTTATTAATTCCCAATTATCGAAGAATTTTTCAGAAATATCAATACCATTTGATATTTTGTCAGTCTAGTTTCTATCGCAATGTAATTAGCAGTAAAATCGTATAAAGTATATAATGAAGATATTTCCTGAATATCTATATGCGTGGCTGTGTAGTAAGAAGTTTATTTCCCAACCGCATGGTTCCGGGTTCAGTCCCGCTGCGTGGTACCTTGAGCAAGTGTCTTCTACTATAGCCTCGGGTTAAAAACCGAAAGAAGCCTGTCTTGTGTAATGGTATGTTTACATTCCCGTAACATAGCGATTCGGCAAAAGAAAAAAGACTGATAGAATAAGCATCAGGCCTTTAAAAATGTTAATAGTGGGGTTGATTCCTTCGGCTAAAATTCTTCAAGGAGGTGCTCCAGCATGGCCGCAGTCTGATGACTCAAGCAAGTAAAAGAAATATTAATATTATGTATTATATTTGTAACAGTTTTCATATAAAATAGCTTTTATACAGATTTTCTTTTTAGTTTATACTTTCACCTAAAAGAAAACCATCTCAAGGAAATTAAATGAAACTAACAATAGTTCAAATTTAGACACAAGGTCAGTGATTTTGGACTACAATGCATGACTGGTGCTTTGTTTTATCAATCCCGAAAAGTTGAAACGTTAAGTTGACATCAGTTAACATCGGTGTTGTTTGAAGTCTGAATGCAAACCAGTCAGAATATCGCAAAGCGCCTATTTTTGTAGAAGACGCTCTGCCAATGCAGTGTTTTTGCAAAACAGCCATAATGGTTCCTGAATTAGATACAAAACCAGCAATTTGCAGAGGTGAGGTTTATTTGGTGGTGTCGACACTCGGTGCTGGCACTTTATTTCGTTGAATCTGGAAGAACGAAAGGCAAATCTCACCTCGGTGGAATTTGGACTCAGAACGAGAGGAAATACTGCAAAGCATTTTTCCGAAGCGGGGTTCTCCGTAATCCTAGGATTCCGCAAAAGGTTCCTAGGGGTTCCGCGAGAAAGAGTGTAATAAGCTAATGCTAATTTCATGATCTTAGTATTACTTTACAAGCACAACATATTATTGATTATTGTAATATAGACATCATCCTATCTAACCTATTATGTTATATAAAAAAAAAAAATAATAATAATAACCACACGCACACACATATATATATGATATTTACCACGTGAACTACGATGGATGAAAAAATATGAGAAAGATACAGTATATAATTATTTCTTTTTTTTTGTGCAGGAGTGGGGGGGGGGTCCTTGAGACATGTAATTTATTTTAAGGGTTAACCAAGGGTAGAAAGGTTGAGAAACACTGCCCTAACGATTCCACCAATCCAACACCGTACAATAACCCTTTCTACTTTAGACCCAATGTCAGTAAATTTCAGTGGTGGGGGGGGGGGATTAAGCGGATTACATCGAGCCTAATGCTAAACTGTAATTCATTTTATTAACTGTAAGAGGATGAAACGCAAAGTCGGCTTTGGCAGCATTTGGACTCAGAACGGAAAGACGGATGAAATGCCGCTAAGCATTCTGTCCGGCATGTTAACAGTTCACCAGATCGCGCCGCCTCTGGATAACCAGTTGTAATGAGTGTGGATGTATGTCACTACTTTACGTCACAGTATTTCAGGTTATGTTTTATTTTATTAGTAACAAATATATCAATAATTGAAAGCTGGAGCAAACAAGAAAAAAAAAATCATGCAAAAATGCGATAATGCAAACACATGAAGAACTAAATAGATGTTCCAAACCAAAATTCGGGGGCAGTTTAAGCTTGGTGAAGGGAAGAAAAATCAATAATGTGAAAATATTTTTTAATAAATATTCTTTATTTTTAATTATCAACATAACTAATTAACAAGACATGTTTGTTTGTAAATATAACACAGATGTATTTCCAAGTTTAATTTGCAACCCTCGAATTTTGTGTATTGGTAAAATTTCGTTTAACTGCCTTTGTCTGAGCACCCAGCATTTATATACATTTTTCCTTTCTCCCATAACATAGGATTTTGGTTTAATTTTAAAAAAAATAAACAGAAAGAAATTTCATGTGGAGAAAAATATATTAAAACAAAATCACATTAAAAATGCATGCAAGCGGTACATGCGGGTTAGTGTTCGGTAGACATCACAGGGGGTAAAAGCAGAACCATGATGGACATAATTGGATGAGTAGCGATTCATACTTGGCTACACAACCGACCATGTTCTGACTGGCATGATGACGTAGCGTGCAAGGACGTCACCCAAGAATTAGCGGAATTACGACGAAGAACTTCAGCGTTTTTTGCAACGAAATAAACCTGTCTTGGTAAGGACTTACTGTTGGCATCATTTGGCACGATATCAGGTCTGTTGAGGTGACCATTCTGAAGAGGCATGACATCATTAACCAGAGATGTAGACGCGTGTCGAATTTTTTCCGTTGAATAAGGATATTTAAATGTACTAAAGTTTTTCTTGTCCTTCTCCAGTAAGGAGATCTTTTCTGACTTACGAACCGAAGCAGCGCTATTATCGGTTGGTTGCACAACAGCACCGTTCAGCTTGCTCTTATAAACTTCGTTGTTATTGTTGTTATTACTGCTAACCACACCAGTAGATGTGTTTCGTTTACTGGTGTTATTAGCACTATTCATTTTATTGTTTGATGAACGATCAACTTTTTGCTGATTGTCATTAGCAATTCCGTTTAAGTGGACATTTTCTTCCTCTTGGACGGCATGTAAATGACTATCAGGCTGAGGAGTTAAACAATTTCGATTGAAATATTGGTCACATTTGTTCCGCAAATCCATTTTATAGTCATGAGATAAGCTGCCATCTCTTGACTCCAAAGCTCTGTTTTCAATGATTGATGTTGGTGAGTTTTTAGTTTCTAAACTTTTTTCATATTCTTTTGTAATTTGACTCCAGTCCATGGACGGGCTGTGTATCTCAGCAGAAATGTTATGTGATGTGTCGCTAGCAGAACTTCCTTCACCCAAACTCTGATTGCTTCCATGGTTTCTTATACCTGATTCGTTTTCCGAGGCAGCAACATTAGCTTCGAGGCGATTAACTACGTCTTGGATCATATCTATATTTTTCTGTGCTTCTCTGTCCTCAGAGACAGAATTTACTGACTCATCAAATGTCACTCGAGCCATTCCAGCTTTACGAGATTTATTCATCTTACGTACCAAAACACTATTCGGAAGAGTCGATTCTTGTTCATCTCGAGGATGTTCGGCAATGGGCGGTAATTGAGATAACGTCTCTTCTTCGATAGTACCAACTGTGTCGGTGTCACAGCAGTCACTGTTCGTTGACATGCTCGGCACCGACCCGTGGTGCCGTCTCCTTTTGCGCCGGTGTAACTCAGCTAGCTCAATCTGGTCGAAACTTGGGTTACGTACAATATGGTCACTCGGAACCATGAAGACTGGGTGACCTGCAGACACGTAGTCCAGGATTCTGAAGCGCCAACTTTGTTTCAGAGTTAACACCGACCAAAGGGCCACCCATAGAACCATATATGTGACGTCAATGATGGCACATATTAACACGAACCTACTATGCGTCAATCTGTAAACATTGATTAAATCATAAATAATGGGTCCTTTACATAGAGCCAGAAATACTAGACTGACCATTGCACACGAGTGCGGAATGTAACCTTGACACGTCGTGCGATTGATTGGAAAATAATCCTTTCCAAAGGCAGGGTGATGTCGTTGAAGAACGAGGCGGAATTTCTCCTCGAAGAAATGAAGGCCATACTCAAAAATCGTAATGGTGGATATAATCAAGAAAAATCCCCCGACAAGATAAAGTCCTAAAACAGCTTGAGAAGGAAGCAAAAGTGGTATATCAGGATAGGCCCACCTGTTGAAGGCGACTTTATAGAGAATAGTCATACCACAGAAAGTAAAGAGAGAGTGAACCGTGAGCCAAAACAGCTGTAATGCAAATATGCAACTAAGTACTTTGTTAGTGTACCAGAAAATGGCTGAATATCTGGTGGAGAAGGCAAAAAAAGCAGTTGTGAAGTAACAAAAGTTCAGTGATACTGGTTGTTCTGGTAAAATTAGAACATGACTGCCAACGAATTGTGTAATGTTAGGAAAGGAAGATACATTTGTTTCGGGACGTGGGATGTTAGAATAGATCTTTCTTGGATGAAACAGGAAATCTAGATCCGTTGTCCAAATGGCATCTGAAAATATACAGAGAGAGAGAAGGAAAAATACCATTAGATATTTTAATCAATCATTGAATCACTTTACCTCATAGCAAAATCAGCAGCAAGAGCAAAAATTCAATTTACATTTATACAGCTTAACAGCTAACAAGTTAATTTAGCTTCCATCTTAAAGCATTAAATCTTTATATAAGTTAAATTGGCACCTTTCATAGGTTATACAAAAGATATACGCCCTGCTTCGTGAAATTCAATAAATTATTCCAAGGAACAGTAACAGCTATAATTGTGCGCTTACATCAAGCAGAAAATCTTCGATGCACCTTCATCTACGGAAAAAATACCTGACAGCCAAAAGAAAACTGTGACTTATGTAACACTTTTAAAAGAGTGGTGACAGTGACTTCAAAGTTTTGGTTTGTTAGCTTTCGTCGGACTGACAGACAAAGAAACTGTCACCGTGCTTCTTGTAAAGATATAACAAATATATATTCTTCGAAAAATATTGAGTACTTATCCAGTTTATTGATAAATTCCTTTTATAATAATCGGCATAAAATGTGTGTGTGTGTGTGTGATCAGGACCAGCACTAGGGTTGCTGGCGTCCTGGGCAAGCTGAACTGCGGCGTGTACAAGCTGATGGTTGTGGAAATTCCTTTGTTTTTGTCAC
>NC_142949.1:9631500-9640845 GCF_046866305.1 Octopus bimaculoides
TGATTATTCGAAGCAAAGTGTGGCAACAGAACGGATTTGAGCGAAATGTAGTTGAGATATAAGGCATAATAGACCATAGAAACAGAAAAAAATAGTTCGAACATTGTTCTTTCATCACACAGCATTGAACTACTTCTCAGTTTGGTTTATTGTTACGCCAGATATACATGGTTGACCTCAAAGAGATGAAGAACTGTATTTGATGTGGTTTTGAGGATGGAAGAAAACAAATAGCGATAAAAGCAACATAATTAAAATTCAAAAGTGATTAGTGAAAATGGTATTAATCGCCAAGAAAATATTGTTTTCCTTTTACTACATCTCTCTCCCACCTCTATCTCTCTCTCTCTCTCTCTCTCTCTCTCTCTCCCTATGTGTATCTCTCTCTCTCTCTCCCTCCCTCCCTCCCTCCCAAGTGTGTGTGTGTGTGTGTCTCTCTGTCTCCAATGTGCCTTCCCTGTTTTGCAGGCATCGGTGATCATGGTCCTCCATGACAAAATCTGAAGCGCCATAAATTTTCCTTGGAAAGATAAAATGGCGGTTTTCTGTTGTATCTTGCCGGTTTATTTACAGTTTACTCTGCTCTGCTATTCTCCTCTTCTAAGTTTACTCTTGGGGTACAGAACTTATTTGACCTTTAGGTAAAGGGATTGGTTCACTTCACATCAAAACATGTTCACACACTAGTTGGTTTGTGTGACAAGTTTAGGGACCATTCTCTCACCCTCCGAATCCAGCATCTATTTGACCCATAACTGGTGCTCTTGACAGTGCTACCACCCTGGGTCAAAGTGGGCCTGGGAATGGTACTGAGTAAGGAGTAGCTCCATCTACTCCAAAACCCATACACTCCCGGACTAGACCCTCAAAACCTGATGTAGTTTAATGCCTTGCCCAGAATGTTATCACACATTCAAATCTTTAGTCGTTAAATATTCTCCAGTACACACAGCTGTCTTAGTTTTATGATGATGACGTCCCTAGGTATTTTTCATAAGGAATGGGTACTATTTACAAAAGCAAAAATGTTTGCATAAAATAAAAAAAGGAGAAAAGCAATTCTCACATGAAACAAGAGACAATTCTATATTTAACAAAAAATAAAACATTTGAAGGGAAACAGTTGCAGAGAGGGGGAGAGTAAAATGTGTCTGCTAGACATCATAAAAACAAGGAATTTGGGAGATGCTTGCTAAAAATGGCGTTTAGAATAAATATTTTTCAAGGTAAAAGTATCTTATTACAAGTAAAATAAGCTTGCTTCACCGATGATGAATCTCTGTTTGGGAAACCTTTTTCATTTCCACCGCCCATAGAGAAGTTTACGTTCCACTACATTAGAAACATCAATCAAAGCGGTCTTATATCTAAGTTAAGACATAAGCCACGGAATGATGTGAGCGGATAATCCTCATTAAATTGAGACTTATGACTTAGTCTTTCAGCAGTATATTAAATCCATCGTCCGGTTTTAATATCAGTGCATGGCAAATTGGACGCCTTCAGCCAAGTGCACCGTTATAAGCATTCTAGTCAAGTCTCCGACTCGAAGCTACCTTCCCTTCTGTCTGTCTTGAATACATGGAAGGTCAGGGTCACTGCACTTTCTTCTTCACTAAAAGATAAACATTTGGGAAAGTAAACAAAAACCTAGCGATGCGCATGGCTGTGTGGTAAGAAGTTTGCTTCCCAAGCGCATGGTTCCGTGTTCAGTCCCACCGCGTGGCACTTTCAGTAAGTGTCTTTTACTATAGCCACAGGCTGAGCAGTGCTTTGTGAGTGAATTTGGTGGACGGAAATTGTGTAGAAGCTTATTGTGTGTGTGTGTGTTTGTATTTATTTATTTATTGCATATGTGTTTCTCCTTGAGGTTTTTGTTCCTTGTACCACCGCTTGACAACCGGTGTCGGTTTGTTTACATTCCCCTTGGTTAGCGGTACGGCGAAAGTGACCGTGAGAATAAGTAACAAACGTTTAAAAAATAAAACGCTGGGGTTGATTTCATCAACTAAACTCTTCAGGTGATGCCCCAGCATGACCGTAGTCCAAAGTCTAAAGCACATAATTGACCTTTATATCTTCATTCGTTTAAGAGGAAGTCTAAGTTTTATTTGTAGACAAAGAAAACATCTACAAACATTATTATTAGTAGTAGTAGTAGCAATAGTAGTGGTGGTTGTATGTTGACCTCTGTTAAACATCTTCAAACTAAGAAGGAAATTGCAACCGACGGAAAAGTGCTTTTTAAAGGCTTTCAGTACATAATGGTTCCCACTTATCCAAGCAAACGCCATTGGTACACTCGAGTTATTTCCCTTATTTAATACTTTTTTTTTTTTTTACTAATTACGATATCAGAATAAATGCTGAGGATTATGCTGTGCAAATTAGTTTATTAGCTTACACCGTTCTACAATTTATAAAACACAAATAAAATCAAATTCTAATTGCATCTTCCAACATCTTTTACTGATAAAATCTTCCCAATAACGAAGTTAACAGAGCTTCTGTTAACACGTTTCACACGGTTATACTTTCTGTGAAATCTCTACTGATGGAATCATTTAAAGAATCTCATTTGCAGCTTCTACAAATAATAATGAGAAACCGATAACCTATAATGAGACAAGAGATCGAAGCAAAAACAGTGTCGGGGAGAGAGACATAGGGTGGCCGAGAAATCAAGCAAAGTTTTCCGACTTTGTTGACCTGATGGTGAGCTATATGGCTGTGTGGCAAGGTGTTCGCTTTTCATAGCGTGACACCTTGAGCAAATATTTTCTACCATAGCCTCAAGCCGACCAAAGACTTGTGAGTGGCTTTGGTTGAGGAAAACTGAAAGAAGCCTATCGTGTGTGTGTGTGTGTATATATATATATATATATATATATATATATATATGTGTGTGTGTGTGTGTGTGTGTGTGTGTGTGTGTGTGATGTGCTTGTCCATCACCACCGCTTGACAACCGGTGTTGGTGTGTTTACGTCCCCGTAACTTTGCGGTTCGATAAAAGAGAACGAAAGGAATAAGTACCAAGCTTTATAAAAAAATAAGTCCTCGGGTTGATTCATTCGACTAAAAATTCAAGAGGAGTGCCCCAGCATGGCCACGGTCTAATTACTGAAACAAGGAAATGGACGTGTGCGTGGAAAGACCGTACTGTTGCCGCGTTTACATTAGCCACTGGCCACACACGCGCGTGCATTTGTGTACAAAATGATAGGCTGATATAAATCAGTTGAAGATACTATTAAGGCGAATGGCTCAGTGAATAGAGAGTCAGACTTACAATCTTGAAGTAATGAGTTCGATTCCCAGACCGGACTGTGTATTGTGTTCTTGAGCAAGACACTTTATTTCACGTTACTCCAATTAACTCATCTGTAGTAATGAGTTGCAACATCACTGGTGGCAATGAGAAGGAAGGCTAGTATGCATCAACGGCTGCTGGTCTTCCATTTACAACCTTGCCTGGACTTGTGCCTTGTGTATTATAAATATATTTTATTAAGTTATAAGCAAAATATCGCACTCACCAAACATTTAAGTCATTCTATTTTTACTTTGCCAAAATTACTGAGTTATGCAGAAATTTACTGAAATCTCTTTATATTGCCCATGGAATGATATAAAATGGCTGCAAGGATGGTTGTGTATGGTTAAGAAGTTAGTTTTCCAATCACGTGGTTTCAGGTTCAGTCTGACCTGCAGCATCTTGGACAAGTGCCTTCTATGATAACCTGGGTCAGTCAACGTTTGGTCAGTGAATTTGGTTCACACGCACGCTCAATACATACGTACATATGTATGTATTTAGATTTGTATTTACTCATCATTACCACTGTTTGACAACCGGTGTTGGTTTATTTACGTTTCTGTGAGTAAGCAGTTCGGCAAAGAGAGCCTGGTAGGTTTAGTACCAGACGACAAAAAATAAGCATTGCGGGAGATGAGGAGGGGAATTTGTTCAACTAGAACCCTTCAAGGAGGGTTACACTCAAGAAAAATAATAAATCAAGGATCTACAGGAGTATTCTATATATATTACTATATATCTTTTTTTTTTTTTTTTTATTTATTTATGTGTTTCAGTCAAGTGGCCCAATAGGTAAGGGTGTTTAGAAATAATAGCAAAATACTCTAGTGGAGGTTTCAAATCTCTGCCAGAAATTACAAGATGTCTTATTAAATATTTTTATCTAAGCAACCACATTTTCATCAACAAAAATATTGTGTGTGAAGAAGGGAGTCAAAAACAGCCTTGACATAGTAACCAAATCTCATTCAACTCTTTGTAGTAAGCCCAGTAATTGAAATAAATTTAAATATCTTCATTTTCACAGTAGAATTGTTGTTGCTTTGGTGGCCTGAAAGGTCAGGATGTTTAGAAGTGGAGGTTTCAAATCTCTGCCAGGAATTACAAAAGACATTATTAAATACTTTTATTTAAGCAACCAAATTTCACTCATCAAAAACATTGTGTGTGTGTGTGTGTGTGCAAAGAAGGGCCACAAGGCAGCCTTCACATAGTAACCAGATCACCCTCATATATTTATACAATATTTGAAGTAACTTTAAGTATCTTAATTTTCTCATAAAAATTGTTGCTGCTTTGGTGGCCCAGTAGGTAAGGGTGTTTAAAAGTAGTAACAAGACACAAGCAGAGGTTTCTAATCCCTGCCAGGAATTACAGGGTGGTCTTATTAAACATTTTCATTTTTTCACTCTAGAGATAAAAAAAAAAATGAAAAATTTTAGTAAGACTCCTTAATGCAGGCCGTGGGGAGGATTGAACCCGTCCCACGATGTTCAATGTGGCTGTCTGAGTATGCCTCTACCCACGAGACCACCAAGACAACCAACAATAAATCAGTAAGTTAAGTGATATTTAAATCTATCATAACTAAAGATAAAACAAAAAAACTATCTCATCACAGCTGTAGCTCAGCAATTAATCCCAAATTGTATATATATAACATATATATAATTACGTATATATATGTAATTACGTATATATATATATTACTATATATCTTTTTATTTATGTGTTTCAGCCAAGTGGCCCAATAGGTAAGGGTGTTTAGAAATATTAGCAAAATACTCTAGTGGAGGTTTCAAATCTCTGCCAGAAATTACAAGATGTCTTATTAGATATTTTTATCTAAGCAACCACATTTTCATCAACAAAAATATTGTGTGTGAAGAAGGGAGTCAAAAACAGCCTTGACATAGTAACCAAATCTCATTCAACTCTTTGTAGTAAGCCCAGTAATTGAAATAAATTTAAATATCTTCATTTTCACAGTAGAATTGTTGTTGCTTTGGTGGCCTGAAAGGTCAGGATGTTTAGAAGTGGAGGTTTCAAATCTCTGCCAGGAATTACAAAAGACATTATTAAATACTTTTATTTAAGCAACCAAATTTCACTCATCAAAAACATTGTGTGTGTGTGTGTGTGTGTGTGTGTGTGTGTGTTTGTGCAAAGAAGGGCCACAAGGCAGCCTTCACATAGTAACCAGATCACCCTCATATATTTATACAATATTTGAAGTAACTTTAAGTATCTTAATTTTCTCATAAAAATTGTTGCTGCTTTGGTGGCCCAGTAGGTAAGGGTGTTTAAAAGTAGTGACAAGACACAAGCAGAGGTTTCTAATCCCTGCCAGGAATTACAGGGTGGTCTTATTAAACATTTTCATTTTTCTCTCTAGAGATAAAAAAAAAAATGAAAAATTTTAGTAAGACTCCCTAATGCAGGCCGTGGGGAGGATTGAACCCGCCCCACGATGTTCAATGTGGCTGTCTGAGTATGCCTCTACCCACGAGACCACCAAGACAACCAACAATAAATCAGTAAGTTAAGTGATATTTAAATCTATCATAACTAAAGATAAAACAATCTCATCACAGCTGTAGCTCAGCAATTAATCCCACTTGGCTGAAACACATAAATAAAAAAAAAAAAAAAATAAAAAATAAAAAATAAAAAATAAAAATAAAATTTAAAAAAATATATAGTAATATATATGTATATATATATATATATATATGTATATATACGTAATATATATATATGTTATATATATACAATTTGGGATTAATTGCTGAGCTACAGCTGTGATGAGATAGTTTTTTTGTTTTATCTTTAGTTATGATAGATTTAAATATCACTTAACTTACTGATTTATTGTTGGTTGTCTTGGTGGTCTCGTGGGTAGAGGCATACTCAGACAGCCACATTGAACATCGTGGGGCGGGTTCAATCCTCCCCACGGCCTGCATTAAGGAGTCTTACTAAAATTTTTCATTTTTTTTTTTATCTCTAGAGTGAAAAAATGAAAATGTTTAATAAGACCACCCTGTAATTCCTGGCAGGGATTAGAAACCTCTGCTTGTGTCTTGTTACTACTTTTAAACACCCTTACCTACTGGGCCACCAAAGCAGCAACAATTTTTATGAGAAAATTAAGATACTTAAAGTTACTTCAAATATTGTATAAATATATGAGGGTGATCTGGTTACTATGTGAAGGCTGCCTTGTGGCCCCTTCTTTGCGCACACACACACACACACAATGTTTTTGATGAGTGAAATTTGGTTGCTTAAATAAAAGTATTTAATAATGTCTTTTGTAATTCCTGGCAGAGATTTGAAACCTCCACTTCTAACCATCCTGACCTGTCAGGCCACCAAAACAACAACAATTCTACTGTGAAAATGAAGATATTTAAATTTATTTCAATTACTGGGCTTACTACAAAGAGTTGAATGAGATTTAGTTACTATGTCAAGGCTGTTTTTGACTCCCTTCTTCACACACAATATTTTTGTTGATGAAAATGTGGTTGCTTCGATAAAAATATTTAATAAGACATCTTGTAATTTCTGGCAGAGATTTGAAACCTCCACTAGAGTATTTTGCTATTATTTCTAAACACCTTACCTATTGGGCCACTAGGCTGAAACACATAAATAAAAAAAATAATAATAAAAAAGATATATAGTAATATATATATATACGTAATTACATATATATACGTAATTATATATATGTTATATATATACAATTTGGGATTAATTGCTGAGCTACAGCTGTGATGAGATAGTTTTTTTTGTTTTATCTTTAGTTATGATAGATTTAAATATCACTTAACTTACTGATTTATTGTTGGTTGTCTTGGTGGTCTCGTGGGTAGAGGCATACTCAGACAGCCACATTGAACATCGTGGGGCGGGTTCAATCCTCCCCACGGCCTGCATTAAGGAGCCTTACTAAAATTTTTCATTTTTTTTTTTATCTCTAGAGTGAAAAAATGAAAATGTTTAATAAGACCACCCTGTAATTCCTGGCAGGGATTAGAAACCTCTGCTTGTGTCTTGTTACTACTTTTAAACACCCTTACCTACTGGGCCACCAAAGCAGCAACAATTGTTATGAGAAAATTAAGATACTTAAAGTTACTTCAAATATTGTATAAATATATGAGGGTGATCTGGTTACTATGTGAAGGCTGCCTTGTGGCCCCTTCTTTGCACACACACACACACACACACACACACAATGTTTTTGATGAGTGAAATTTGGTTGCTTAAATAAAAGTATTTAATAATGTCTTTTGTAATTCCTGGCAGAGATTTGAAACCTCCACTTCTAACCATCCTGACCTGTCAGGCCACCAAAACAACAACAATTCTACTGTGAAAATGAAGATATTTAAATTTATTTCAATTACTGGGCTTACTACAAAGAGTTGAATGAGATTTAGTTACTATGTCAAGGCTGTTTTTGACTCCCTTCTTCACACACAATATTTTTGTTGATGAAAATGTGGTTGCTTAGATAAAAATATCTAATAAGACATCTTGTAATTTCTGGCAGAGATTTGAAACCTCCACTAGAGTATTTTGCTATTATTTCTAAACACCCTTACCTATTGGGCCACTTGGCTGAAACACATAAATAAAAAAAATAATAAAAAAAAAGATATATAGTAATATATATATATACGTAATTATATATATGTTATATATATACAATTTGGGATTAATTGCTGAGCTACAGCTGTGATGAGATAGTTTTTTTTGTTTTATCTTTAGTTATGATAGATTTAAATATCACTTAACTTACTGATTTATTGTTGGTTGTCTTGGTTGTCTTGGTGGTCTCGTGGGTAGAGGCATACTCAGACAGCCACATTGAACATCGTGGGACGGGTTCAATCCTCCCCACGGCCTGCATTAAGGAGTCTTACTAAAATTTTTCATTTTTTTTTTTATCTCTAGAGTGAAAAAATGAAAATGTTTAATAAGACCACCCTGTAATTCCTGGCAGGGATTAGAAACCTCTGCTTGTGTCTTGTTACTACTTTTAAACACCCTTACCTACTGGGCCACCAAAGCAGCAACAATTTTTATGAGAAAATTAAGATACTTAAAGTTACTTCAAATATTGTATAAATATATGAGGGTGATCTGGTTACTATGTGAAGGCTGCCTTGTGGCCCTTCTTTGCACACACACACACACACACACACACAATGTTTTTGATGAGTGAAATTTGGTTGCTTAAATAGAAGTATTTAATAATGTCTTTTGTAATTCCTGGCAGAGATTTGAAACCTCCACTTCTAACCATCCTGACCTGTCAGGCCACCAAAACAACAACAATTCTACTGTGAAAATGAAGATATTTAAATTTATTTCAATTACTGGGCTTACTACAAAGAGTTGAATGAGATTTAGTTACTATGTCAAGGCTGTTTTTGACTCCCTTCTTCACACACAATATTTTTGTTGATGAAAATGTGGTTGCTTAGATAAAAATATTTAATAAGACATCTTGTAATTTCTGGCAGAGATTTGAAACCTCCACTAGAGCATTTTGCTATTATTTCTAAACACCCTTACCTATTGGGTCACTTGGCCGAACACACACGTATATATATATATATATATATAAATATATAAATAAATATATATATAAATAAATATATAAATATATTAATAAATATATATATAAATATATAATAAATATATAAATAAATATATAAATAAATATATAAATAAATATATATATAAATATATAAATAAATATATAAATAAATATATATATATAAATATATATATAAATATATATAAATATATATATAAATATATATATAAATATATAAATAAATATATATATAAATATATAAATAAATATATATATAAATATATAAATAAATATATATATATATATAAATATATAAATAAATATATAAATAAATATATATATATATATAAATATATAAATAAATATATATATATATATAATATATAAATAATATAAATATAAATATATA
>NC_142949.1:9641345-9646345 GCF_046866305.1 Octopus bimaculoides
TATATTTATATATATATATTTATATTTATATATATATTTATATATATATATATATATATTTATATATATATTTATATATATATATATATATATTTATATATATATTTATATATATATATATATATATTTATATATATATTTATATATATATATATATATATATATATATATTTATATATATATATATATATATATATTTATATATATTTATATATATATATATATATATATATATATATAACCACATGTGAATCATTGGCGATTTTCTTCCTCAGTCTTCCTTTTCTATTGGACTTTCCTCTGTTTCTGCAGAGGAGCTTTGCTCGAAACGTTAAACCACATTCTCCTTTCCTTTCCTGAGCGTCTACTAATACTTTACATGTACCACCTCCTCACGTTGTTGTGTTTTTTGTGTTTGTTCTTCGTTTTTGGGGGATATATATATATATATATATATATATATATATATATATTGTAGGTTGGTGCATAATTATTGGGGGGTTTTTCAACAAATTTTATTCAACGAAGACAATAACAACATGTAACAAAAACATCTTTAAATGATTATTCCGGAGCATATTCACCATCTCCTTCAATTACTGCTTCCCATTTGCTTGGCAGACGGTCAGACCATGAGTTAAAGATGCTTTTGCTAAACATTGTTAGTGTTTTTGCTGAATAAAATTTGTTGCAAAAAGCCGCAATAATTATGCACCAATCCAGTATATATATATATATATATATATATATATATAATTAGGGTACAAGATAGTACACAGCATTGCTAAAAATACAGGTTAAAACGGCTCAAAACCACAGTTATCACTTAAAACACACTGGTGAATTCGATGAAACGAGTAATCATAAAAGCCAAATTACCATATATATAAGACAGTGTGATTCAGATAAGCACGATTAGGTTTCCTATAAATATGCATATAGGGATATATATGAACAGATAGAAGAACTAAATATATTCAGCAGGTAACACGCATGTACTAAAGGCGGCGCGACAGCATGGCCGCAGTCAAATGACTGAAACAAGTAAAAGAATAAAAGAAAGAAAAAAAATGTACGAGCCTATAGATATTTATTTAGTTTATTTTTTACTGTTTTGCCTGTTTCAGTCTTTTGACTGCGGTCATGCTGGAGCATCGCCTTTATTCGAACAAATCGACCCCAGGACTTATTCTTTGTAAGCTTAGTACTTATTCTGTCGGTGTCTTTTGCCGAACCGCTAAGTTACGGGGACGTAAACACACCAACATCGGTTGTCAAGCGATGTTGGACACACACACACACACACACACACACACACACACACACACACACACACACACACACACATATATATACGATAGGCTTCTTTCAGTTTTCGTTTACCAAATCCACTACAAGACTTTGGTTGGCCCAAGGCTATAGTAGAAAACACCTGCCTAAGGTGTCACGCAGTGGGACTTAACCCAGAACCATGTGGTTGCGAATCAATCTTCTTGTCAGCTATATATATATATATATATATATATATATATATATATATATATATATATATATATATAATTAAAGGAATATTTAATAATAATCTAAGATCGACAACAGCAAAGTCCAGATCTTTTTCTATCTTTTACAAGCGAATTACAACTACGTATTTATATTATAGGGTATTTAAAAATCAAATCCAGATGATTATCTGTAATTTCTACCGGATTAACCCGATCTTTCAATTCCTGTTTGTATGTTGTTAATTTTTCTTCTTAAAAATACTCTTTATATAAACCTGGTGTTGCTTCCTTCTTTTTTGCGTCCTTGCATTTCTCTCTCTTCCTGCCTTGCTCTGCTCTTCCTTCCTGCTTGGCTTTCGCACATCCTCTCTTACATTCTCTTTCTCCTCCTCAATATTCACCACCGTTTAAAAGTGAGTAGAGCCAGCCCTAGAAACATATCTTTTCCCCCCTAGATTGTCAGTAGATGGCGTGTGTCCACGTTTATCTAACCCCGTAGTCATCTTCGCTAAAACCACTTTCTGTGTCCCGAGTACTTAATGTAGCCTCATTTTGATGTTTATTCCTCTGCCTGCCACCATGGGTAAGTATTTTGCACCGTATCCTGCACCTGCATTTAATAAAAGGAAACTGCACAACACCCCCATCAACTATAAACATGGTTTGTGGGGAGAGGGAGACAAAATAAACAAAAATGTTATTCTACAATGAACACCTATCGGATATTCCTTGTGTCGAGTTACAGATACTTATGTTACCATCGCTGTCAGAAGTACAGTGAACCAATGATTGATTCGTTGGAAATCTCTTTGTAATTACCGACGCTATAGTACACCAGTGGCGATATAAAGCTGTTGTTGTTGTTGTTGTTGTTCAAAATTACACAAGAAACAAAAGACAGAGACAGGTGAGGGAACAACAACCGCTGTGTTAGTTTGATCCTCAGGAAAGAATGGAAGAAATCTTTGACGTTTCGATTCTACGCTCTTCTACAGAAAAGAATTAGGAAGAAAATTACACACACACAGACACAAAATATTTCTCCCAGAATATTTGCCAAGGCGAATTGTTTTAAATGAAAAGTAGCGTCCTCTATTTTATTTGTAGACAAAGTTTGAGATTCGAAAAATATTGCATTTTGACCGATTAGAATATTTAATCAGTTTTAGTGAACTTCCATGTAGTCGGCATGTTTCGCCTTGATTTCACTGAAATAAAGACTAGCAGAACCTCCTCATCCTCCGTATAAACAACACATATACACAAACAAACCAAAAAAATCTCTCATCCAAAATAGCTGTTTTCTTAATTGAGCGATGTCAAATCTGAGTTAGTGATAGCATACAACAAAATAACATTCGTGTTATCTTTCCATACCTGGCAGCTAAAACATGGTCAGTACTCGTCATAAAAGAAAGAATGCATTATAATCTCACTTTATTAAAATCATTAGAAAGAAGAAAAAAAAAATGCAATAGAAAAAGGAAAAAATAAAGAAACCGAATGATCTTCTATAATGATACGCTTTATATTTGCAACAATTTTATTTTCCTGTTTTCAGAATTTTTCGTTTAAGTGGGAACATTTTTAATGTTATCGAAACAACAGTTAAAGCTTCATTGAGGTTGCTTGTTCGATTCGTAATAAGAACGTTTATAACAAACAAACAGTAAAATAAGAATATAATATTTTAATTTTTTTTTATGAAATGCCATTGTAAATTCATGCGATTGAAGGAAGAATTTGAAAGGTAGTTCAATATTTTTATAGGATTTCTGCTGTATCAATGTAGTGCCATAAAACCTAGTCAATTCAGAGTTTTCTATCAAATCTCTCTTGAATTCATTATTGAAATGTAACTTTTATTGCGTTGATTCTTAAGTGTATCTCTGTATATGTTGTCAAGTTTAGAATGTGAGTGACACAGACTATATATTTGTAACCGTGTTTCTGGCTATGGCAATTTCCAGCCGAAGTCTCTTCGCATTTGTGTACAATAACAAAAATTATACATAATCATATGCATGTATAGGTACGCCACCCACACACATATAATAGTTGTATGACACATATACGTGCTATATATAGTATATATATATACATGTCTATATGTTATCATATCTATAATGATACACAAGCATGCATACCTCTTTTTTTATATATATGTATGTGTTATTAGCTAATAAATGGTATGGTATAGATAGACAGATAGATATGTTATATAATCACATATCTATATATATATATATATACACACACACATGTACATAATCATATATACATATACACACACACATATATATATATATATATAATATATATATATATATATATATACACCTCTCTCTCTATCTTTTATGTATATGTGTGTGTATATATATACATATATATATAGTTCATATCCACTACATTACTTTAAGGCATTATACTTATTAAAACCATTTTTTTTTGTATAAATAATAAATGTGAAATTCCAACGTTTTGTTCCTCCCAAAGGATCCGGTGTAATTCTTACCGTGCGACTAACTTTTTCCTTCTGCCTTATTAGCTAAAACTCCACATCAAAGCCATTAAAATCTATTTTGGTTAATCCTCTGCAGATTTCTTCTCAATAAAATATGATTAATAAATCCATGTATTGATGAAACCACACAGAATGATTTCGTGAAAAATATGAACAACATCGATGTGATAAACGATAGTAAATTAACCTGACAAAAATATTATCTTTCTGGATGAAATGAGTTTATACCGAGAACTCCATCGTTATGTGCTGCCTTTATTCTTCAAAACTTTGAAAATAACACACATGGAAAATGTCATTTTGTTTTATTACATTCATTCGCGAGCGTTCATAGCTGTGTGGTTGAGAATTTCACTTTGTGACTGAGTTTGGCGTCGCTGTAGATACTACCTTGCGAAAAACTGTCTTCTGTCCTGGTTTTGAGTCCGCCAATACTTTTTTTCTGTGAACGCCACCCTTTGGGGGGGGGGGGGATTTTTGTTCAGGGGCGGAATTTGCTTCAATACCCCCAGCTGGCCAAGTATGTGCCACATTGGTGTCGCTGACTTATTTGACACCAGATATTTTCTACTCCCCTTTTCTCTCTGTATCTATGAGTGCCAGCATATGTGTGTGTGTGTGTGTGTGTTCCTCCAGCGCCAAAAGGCGCAGTCGTCAAAACAAGCACATTGTTCAGTCAACCGCACCAAGCAACTAGCATTGAAACAGCTGCGCCCGATCGTTTCATTCCGCCGTTAGCCTTAGCTGCCTTTAGGAGAATACATCACTATCTTTCTTTTCCAGCTCCCTGTTATGAATTCAAGTTCCACCGAGGTCGACTGTTCCTTTCATCCTTTCGAAATCGATTACAAAGAACCAATCCGAGGCCAGTGAGTTGACGAAACCCTAATTGCATCGAACAGAATGCCTTGTAGTATTTGTTCCGAAATCTTACGTTCTGAAATCAAATCCCGCCATGGCCTTGTTGAGTGTTA
>NC_142949.1:9651345-9658845 GCF_046866305.1 Octopus bimaculoides
ATACAAGATTTCTAAGGGAAGAAAGAACTTTTTTCTCCTTCTGCGACACTTTATCACCCTCCCTTTAAGTACTCTCAGCAAGAATTAACAAACTTTCTAACTTCTATAAATTTAGCTTTCAGCAGTTTTTTTTTCAACTATCACATGATACTACATGATACTGCATGTAGCTTCTTCGCACCCACCCCACATGCACTCAACCCTTCCACACACAACCCTCCAACTCCACCATATATATACATATAAGCATAAACGCATAAACATTGAAGCGACACATATTTTGCAAGAAGGAAAGCTTACGTGCACAATCAAAACAGAAATAAGTCGTACACACACACACACACACACACACACACACACACACACACACACACACACACACACACACACACACACACACATATATATATGTATATATATATAGTCTGTCTTCCTGTGCTATTTCTTTTTGTTGTTTATTGTCAATACACCAAACTATTGCACTCGTTAACATAAATGCCAAGAAATATCTTAAAACAGATTATTCTACTCTAGTTAGCAGTTATTTTGTATATATTAGATATGTGTGTCTTCACGCCCTTTCTCTCTCTCTTTCCTAAACAACTGGCAACCCCAATTCTCACTCGATCTACATTCCATCCTCAATGCAAATCTTAAATTTTCTTTTTGCATCTTAAAGCAATCTTCCCTTTCTTCTGCCGCCACCTCCCATAAGAATTCGACTTTCGTAGTTGCCCAGTTTCGTCTATAATATGGAAATATTTATATAAAGTAAGAACGTTGGCGTCGCCATCTTTATTATTTTATTTGTGAATTGGTGAGTTTTTCAAGATGATTGAGAATGGATTGAAATGGACGGTCGACAGTTTTGCAGAGCTGTGAGAACGCTTTGCAGTATTTGTAACGGATCTTTACGTTCTGAGCTCAAATTCCGCCTAGGTCAACTTTACTGTTCATTCCTCCGCGATCAATTAAATACTGAGAAATAATGTCAACAGATTCAACTAAACTCTCCCCACAAATTACGGGAATCGGTAGAGTGTCAATCAAAATACCTTGCAGTATTTGCTCTACCTCTTTGCATTCTGAATTCAAATCTCGCCGGGATCGTCTTTGCCTTTTATCGTTGATGAAATCTAAGCATCAATTTATCACTGGAGTCGATGTAATCGACGAGCCTCCTCCTCTAAAATTTCAGACCTTGTACCTATTGTAGCAAAGATTATTATTGTTATTATTATTATCTCTTTATCGCGGGTTTGGTTGGAGCTCCTGGCGTCTTGCATGCGTAGCGGGCTTACTACCTGCAGCCTACGGTACCATGCTATCCATTCTTTTCAGCTATCTAATACTTTCCTGATTATTCTGGCCGTGCCAAGTAGGCAAACCTTTTGTAACAGTTCTACTTGGCATTCTATTCCAATTTCCATTATAGTCCTCTTGACGCTTTCTGATACTGTTCTCAAGGACTCAACAATAATTGGCACTACCTTCATCTTCTTCATTTTCCATAGCCGGGTTATTTTGTACTTCAGAGGATTGTGTCTATTTTCGTACTTAAGAGGGTTTATCATTATTATTATTACTATTATTATTATTATTATTATTAAGGTTTACTGATTTGAGTTCGATGATACTGGCTTTTATTAATCCTAATGACTTAATACTTATTTCGATCCGGTAATCATCTTATTGCTCTCCATAGTATCGCTTCAACACTGTAGGACTCAATACTGGTTACATAAGTGTAAACTAGGTGTAAACTATACACGGAGATAAGCAGATATGCAAGTGGGACTGCTGAATATATTGGTCACAAGATATTCTCTGTGAACACATATTCAAATCATTTTATATTGTATGACTCTCGCGACTTGGATATCTCAGTTTCCTGTGAAACATATACAATCATCAGTGAACGAAAAACTTTCATAATACCAATAATACACGTCTAATTTATGGTAACGTGTATATGTGTATGTATATGTATGTATCTGTGCCGTGTGTATGTAGTTAATTGAATGTTGACGTTTTTATAGAATTGCCTCGTACGGAACGTTCTAGTGACGATGAGACATCAAGTGAAACCAAACTCTACTGCATGTCTTGAGGATAAGCCTGTGTTCCTCAGTGTGTGTGTTCATTCGTACGTTGTCTTTTGTCAGACAAATGAGAGAGGAGTGCTCAATACATATTGTAGAGAACGTTCCTTTATCTTTTCACTGAAACTGAAAGTCTGCCTCGTGACTGCGCTCGCCTGGAGATCACAATGGCGTGAAACTGGAGTCGTGAGACAAACTTTCAGTTTAAAAAAAAAACTCTAATGTAATTTTATTCTTATTTCAGTCATTCGACTGCAGCCATGCTGGGGTACAACGGCCTTTTAAGTGTTTAGTCAATGAAATCGACCCAAGTGCTTATTTTTAAGGATAGTACTTCTCTTTTCGCTAAACTGCTCAGTTAAACGAATTTAATCAGACCAAAAATGGTCGACAGGTAATGAAATAAACGCACACACATACATGACGGGTTTCGGCACAGTTTCCAAATTTACTCGCAAAATATTAACACGAGACTATAGCTGAAGACAGTTGACCAAGGTGCTACGCAGTGGGACAGAAACCAAAACCACATGCTCGCGAAAGACTTCCCAATCATATAGGCAGATAATTTGTGCTCAACATAATGACAGGCTGACTTTTCCTCACAAGTAATATCTCAATAACAATAGTTATTCAATATATAGTTACACAAATTTATATACGTTTCGTATAATAGTCCTTCATCAGATATTGAAACAGAATTCTTGAATCACATTAAGTTGTATTAGAGTTAGAACACTACTTCCTATGAGATGGTTACCGTTTTAAACTTGGCTGGAATGAATTGTAGGGTATTTATTTGACTTTACACTCGATCATAGCATTTCATAGACTGCTGTTAAAAACACTGTATCTAATGAGGACACCGTTAAGCAGAAAAAGAAAGAGGGAAAAACACGTGTGTGTGTGTGTGGGTGTGGGTGTGGGTGTGTGTGTGTGTGTGTGCACGTGTGAGAGAATTTTATGAAATGCTTCTATGACTGATTGTTTGCGTCGAAACAGTTCCATTAAGAATGCATTAACGTGACCAATTTATGAATAACTTTTAATATTTTCAATGTCCATTTACTCTCTGCATTTAGAAAACGACAGCTACTTTATAATATTCCAACGGATTTTCGCGAATTAAGAAAAGAAATATAATAATAGTAATAATATTAACAAAGTGGAGACAAATAACAAAATTCTCTTCATTGGCAATTTTTTTAACCTTCTCTTAGATTCTTTATGCTGAAAAATGATCAGAACTGAGCTGGATAATAATAATAATAATAATAATAATGCAAGGTGGCAGAATCCTTACTGCAGCAGAGAAAATGCTTGCCAACATCTTCTATTAGCTTTGCGTTCTGGGTTCAAATTCCACTGAGGTCGACATACCTTTCTTTCTTATGGAGTAGATTTAGTCAACTTAGCCAGCAAGTTCGAATGAGATGTTTTGTGAGAGATTCGTTAGGACGCTGAGCGAAATGTTTAGCGGCCTTTTCTTCTGTCTGCACGTTCTGAGCTCGAATTCCTGTCTAGGTCAACATTGTCTTTCATCCTTTCGGGGTCGATAAAATAACTACCAGTTGAACACTAGCGGTTGGGGTGGGGGTTAATGTAATCGACTTAACCCATTTCCCCAAATTGCTGGCCTTGTGTCAAAATTTGAAATTATTATTATTATTATTATTATTATTATTATTATTATTATTCCTGCCAAAGACCAGTGCAATGATATTCTTATCCACAAACAAATAAAGAACAATAAAATTTTTATATCTATTTATTTTATATTAGTCTTGTCTTTCCGCTCGAAACGCGTGCATAAAAAAGGCAGGCATGCGCATTCATGAATATGATAATAAATAAGATGAATTTTAATCGCGGCAAAATACGTAAGATTCCCATTTGAAACAAAGTGAAAAGCTTTTGCAATATTAAGTTCCATTAAGCTAAGTAAGGCGTATACCGAGGATGCTTCCGGTCTATCAAATAAAAATGATGTGTTTTTATCAGAGAGGATGTTTGCTGACGGATATGGAGCTGACAAGTATTTCAAGAAAAATAAGTTTTCTGTGATAGAAAATAGTCTGCTATTAGGAATATTTACTCTGTACAAGTTGAAGTGAATCCTATAGTTGGTGTCATGTTTATAGCTAAATATTATTTTGTGTCAGATATTGAGAAAGTATGGAGTCGATGGAACTACAGTTGGATATACCTTGGTATATAATAAGCTGTCACATAAATGACAGCACGCGTTTGCACACGCATGTATGTAGGTGTTTGTTTGTGTATGTATGTACGTATGTATAATAACAAACCATTCCAAATCCTGGTTAGTGTCCTCGTAAGTGGTGTCTGGACAGGTATCAAATCGTATAAGATATAATATTAAAGTGAAACCAAATAACGATACAGTAATCCCTCGACTATCGCGCGTTACGTTCCAAAATCCCTCGTGATAGGTGAAAATCCATGAAGTAAAAACAGTACTGTATATTATTTTTTAATTATTTTTTATAATTTGTATAAATTTTATAAGTCGATTACACCGACCCCAGTGTTCAACAGGTACTTACT
This sequence comes from Octopus bimaculoides, assembly GCF_046866305.1. NCBI lineage: Eukaryota > Metazoa > Mollusca > Cephalopoda > Octopoda > Octopodidae > Octopus > Octopus bimaculoides. The sequence continues at coordinate 9,656,016 of NC_142949.1, forward strand.
TTATCGACTCCGAAAGGATGACGGGCAAAGTCGACCGCGGCGGAATTTGAACTCAGAACGTAGCGACGGGCGAAATACCGCCAGGCATTTCGTCCAGTGTGCTAACGACTCTGCCAGCTCGCCGCCGCCTGCAATTAATAATAATAATAATAATGTTTCGTAAGTTTAAAGCTTATAAGCTATCATTGTGCATTGACTAAGGTGAATAGTCTAATATTGTGGCATATAAACCCTCGACGGAAAAAAGTAGGGTTCTCGTCCCACGCGTACGGGAACCCTATTTTTATTCCGTCGAGGGTTTATATGCCCCAATATTAGACAATTTTCTGTAGACCTTGCATAGTTAGAATATTAAGTTATAATATTTTATAATTAATATATTAGGCGCAGGAGTGACTGTGTGGTAAGAAGCTTGCTTCCCAACCATATAGTTCGAGGTTCAATCCCACTGCATGGCACCTTGAACAAGTATCTCCTACTATAGTCTCGGACCGACCAAAGCCTTGTACTTGTGTGTCTGTTTGTTCCTCGACCATCGCTTGACAAACGATGTTGGTGACTTTACGTCCGCGTAACATAGCGGTTCAGCAAAAGAGACCGACGAAATAATTATAAGCTTATAAAGAATAAGTCCTGGGGTCGACTTGTTCGACTAAAGGCGGTGCTCCAGCATGGCTACACAGTCAAGTGACTGAAACAAGTAAAAGAGTATATATATATATATATATATATATATATATATATATATATATATATATACATACATATACATAGATATTATCTTCGAAACGTCTAGTTAGAATAGAGGCAGCTGACGAAGGATTAATTCCAAGTGGCTATCTGTTTTCCTATGTGTTCGTTTCGTTGTCTGTAGTTCATTGTTCTAACGTCCTGTACCCTGATATGCATCTATATACACATGTAGATGTAAGTATGTACATATATGTGTGTATACATGCATATATATTCTTTGTATTATGATATATATATATATATATATATATATATATATATATATATATATAAATCTTCAGTAAACAAGGAATTTCTTGTGATAGTGGATATTCTTTAACGAGAGAATTTAATCTCGATGCCCAAAACTTTCAAACCGCATCTTTACTGTCCACAGACTTCACCTCTTCATTCACTCGCTCTTACACACACACACACACACACGTACTCTCTCTATTACCTTCCCCTTCTTTTTCTTGTGGCTCTTGCCAAGCGTCAGATAAACTCTGATCGAGCAGAGCTATGATCAAAGGCGTTCCAACTATGTCCATCCCGTCTTTTTATAGATCACGAACTACATTATTCAAAACGTATACATACTTTCTGTTTTCAAGGAATTATGATTCGATTTGCTCAAGATTTCATTGTTATTTCGAGCAACTCAAGCGTCTAGGTACAGAGAAAGAGAGCGAGAGAATGGGAAATACTCCTTCATTGGGCTCATTCCTCCTGTTTTTGGTTATTTTCTTCGTTGCCTTGTTGATGGTGAGTTGGTGGGGGGTGAAGAGGGTGTTATTAAACCCAAGGTTTTAACTCAAAGAACCTTAGTAATGATATACAATCTCACGGCGGCTAAGTTCAGTTGACCGTCTCTGAAGCCAGTCAGCCATGGTTAATGCTCTAATCTTTACTTTCAAGCTTTGCTAGCGATAGGGGTTTCATTAGGAGCGGAGTAGTTACTCAGCTATAATGAACATGAGAGAGAATAAGTGTGGGGAGGAAAGGCGTGGATACGGCGAAAAATTAAAAGGTGAGGAAGAAATGGACAAATAAATGTCATGCCACGTGATTTGTGTATTGATTACGTTAGGATGAGATGCAAATATTCTCTCTCTCTATCTCTCTCGTACATTCGCTCTCTTCCTCTCTGTATCTTCTCCTTTCCTTCTCGCCTCTCTCTCCTCGTTTGCATACAAACACGATCCTCTTTTTTCACGTTATACATACTAACAACAAAAAAATTACCTTTTTTTTTCATTTGTCTCTAACCCCAATACCAATCTCTGTTATCTTCTCACACTCACACTCCAGCACGCACACTCACTCACTCACACACGCACACTCAATCTCACACTCCCACATCCTACTCTCACTCCTCCACCCATTCACCACATTCAGTATCAATCAACGCTTTCCTTTGTTCGACTTCCTTCCATCTTCTATCATCTCCATTATAAATCTTACCTACTTCCTTCTCTACGACATCCAACTTCACATGAACTACATTTTTATAGGGGTCGTGGTGGTGGCAGAAGTGGCATCGGTTTAGGCAAGTTTAGGTGAAGTTGCAATAGTGTCGGTGGTTGTGCTTGTAATAACGGTGGTGGTAGAAGTGATAAAGATGGTGACGTCGGTAGCACTAGTTGTGGTGTTAGTTTAAAAGTTAGTAATATTGCAAAAGTGTTATTCTACGACAGGAAGCTATGTCTGTAGCAGTAACAAGTCTTTTCCTTCTTAGGAACTTTTACAGAAATTTCTTGGTGACGATCTCCGACAAATTTCTTCCAACAAACTGTAAAGTTTCTTTTGTATAATTAACAAACAGTTTGCTTGCGGAATAATTAGAGAAGCGAAAGATTTCACACCTTAAATTTGATCAGAATTTTGACGACACTCAGTTGATATAACATTCTGTTATAATATTATGGTTTGCTAGAAATGGCAATTCAGTGATTTATGTAAATATATGCATTAGATAACATCTTTCCCGCGCAGTCTCACAGTCTTACAGACTCTGACGCATAACTAACTCTTACATATTTCTATTAAATTACGCGAAAAATTCTTTAACAGCTATTGGATTAGTGCTAAATACCAG
>NC_142949.1:9661345-9686345 GCF_046866305.1 Octopus bimaculoides
GCAAAAACGATCGACAGAACAAGTACCAGGCTTAGCAAAAACATTTAGTACTTGGGTCGATTCATTCAACTAAAAATTCTTCAAGGTGACACCCTTGCATACTAGCAGTCTAATGACTGAAACAAGTAAAAGATAAAAGATGTATATACAATGTATGCATGCTTGTATGTATGTATGTATGCATGCATGTACAAGTCGTATTCACTTCGATGTTTTTGTCTTTCAATTTTCTTTTATCTAACAAAAGACAAAAACGTGTTTTCACACAAAAATTTCTGTTATTCTGTGTTTTTTTTTTTTCTCCTTAGAATTAAGTTCTAAATATGTTTACTACTCACTTTGTTTAGCTTCCTGTCACATCCAACCAATTTCCGCAGCTGCCCTTTCTATATCTCTCATTTCTACAGACATACAGCAGATGCTTATTCGTAATTCTGTGCGCTAGAAATTAAAATGTGTAAGAAATTAGTAATTATTTTTGTTTTCCTCCTCTAAAACCCATAAATTGCATTTTATTCTAAGCCACCGACCCCGTTCTTTGCATAAACCAGATGATTTTGTGGTGCCTCTTTTCTTATCATTCTTGAGATTGATTTGAAGGTGACGTCATGCGTAATTCCACTATCAAAGAATTCAGGATACGTTCCAATTACTAATGACAAATTTCTGCTAGGCATTTCTTCCAATTACACACACAGAGCACGTCTGCGCTATATAATACAAACACACACACACACACACACACACACACACACACACACACACACACAAGCGTAACTGTGTAGTAAGAAGCTTGCTTCCCAACAACTGTTCCGGGTTCAGTCCCACTGCATAGCACCTTGGGCAAGTGTCTTCTGCTATAGCAGTGGGACTTAACACTAGGCTTTGGATCGGCCGCCTAAGGTTATAATAGAGGACACTTGCCCAAGGCGCTACGTAGTGGGACCGAACACGGAACCATGTCATTGTGAAGTAAGTCTCTTACCACACAACCTTGCCTGCGTTTAGAAACTTCTGTTACAATCTGTAAGCTGTACTCCCATGATATATAATGCATTTCCCCTTCTAGGATGCCAACCACTCGTCCCTTCTTCAACATAATTATCATCTGTTGAAGGGGAATTTTCGAAATCGGAATAGTTAAACCCCGTAAACGAACAACATCTGACAAATTCTCAAGTCTATTGTGATGGGACATGATCAGGAACAAAACAACAATAATTTCAGTTATGTTAATTATTATTATAAAATCCTATATGGCTTGTTATTTCAGGCTAATGCCTTTCAAACTTTGCATTGCGTCGTGTGACAAACCGAATCTATTGTCAGGTCACAAGGATCACACTGAAAAGCCATTCTAAATATTTTAATTACATATTGTTTAATTACTGAAGATAAATCATTGAAAACAATGACAAATTGGACATGCGCACGCACATAACTGAATACGAGATCTGTGTGTCTGAAAGAGTGAGTAATATAGGAGCCGAAGTGATGAAAGAGACTGGTTTGCATGTAACTCGAACAATAACACTTTTCAAATGTTTATAATATTAAATATCACGAGACGATGCTTAACCAATTTGCCGAATAGTAATGAAAACATCAATCCATCGTGAGTTTCGGAAATTCCTAAATTGTAACTTTTCATTTAAACTTTCCTTCTAAAAGAAGGAGCTTCTCAACGTAGTGGCATTAAACGATGCCTTTATCATCAATGATATCCAGAGCTGAAGTTGGAAATACAACCGAAGCTTTCTATTAAATTGGTTGTTTGTTTATCGAGTATTTTTGCTGAAGTTGCGACAAACGTAATTGTGAAATAAGTCAAAGATTGCTATTACCGAACAGCTTTCCTTATAATTTGTTTTCTTGAAGTGAACAATTTTATTATTGAAAAGCAGAATTAAGGAGCTTAAATTTTCCTTTGTGTAATCCAAGATTGAGTGTAGTTTATGTTACCGTTTCACGTTTTGTTTTGGAAACGCTTAATATATATATATATATATATATATATATATATATATATATATATATGTATGTATATAAATCGAAAATATTATTTCGTCTTTTCCACGGCTCTATTTTATATTGCTGTAGAATAGACTTAGCCAAACTGATTCTACTTATATCTGCCCAAAACAGAGTGCTGTTATGAAGTTGATGTTATTACTGACAAGAGAGTTACATTTATTCCTGATTCATTTGCAATAAATGTCAGAGTTAGCTTGTAGCAGTATTGATATTTTTAACAGGTATGACCAAAATGAAAGAAGATTATGAGACCTGTCAATAATATCAATGACAGCAACAAGACAAGAACAGATTGTTTATTATCTCAGATTTCAGAAATTCTATGCGATTTTTTTTTCCTCATAAATTTTTAAAGTATGTTTTCTATTTTTACGGTTTTCCTTGCATAATGCCGTTTTTGATAATATTACATCTTGGAGAGTATTAGTGCAGTAAATAAATAAATGTACCAAAATTGTTTTTTTTTTTTTTTTGCCTGCTTTTTTTTTCCTCCTTAACGTTATGGGCAGAGTATAGAAGACTGGTTTTTCAAGTTGCAATCTGAAAGATCAAAGACAGTTTTTTGTAATATATTTACGGAAATATCCCCCATTTGATTCGCTGTTTAACCCCCAAGATATATTGCGCTCACAAAAAGTTAAAAGAGGCTAAAAGATCGATAAATTCGTCAAATTTACATAGAATATATGTGAAATATGTATAAATGTTTACACTTATAGCTTTATGCAATCGCTGTCCACCTACAAATGCATATCTTTCGAAACGACTGCATCTATAAAATATCTTCTTTAAACGTCAGCCGAGCACCATTCACTCATGTCTTTAGTTTTAATGAATAAATCACATTTTCCATTCTTTTCTAATAAAGAGGGTATTTTACTCTCAATATCTCAAAGATTATTATTGCTTTTCAGGATCAGATAACACTACAGCTTTCAACAAATGAGATCCACAAATAGAATATTGCCCTCCGACCATGAACAGTACTGCTGCTACAGATTCTCATTCTTGTTGTCCTCCAAAGAGAGGCCACACAGCTGAGTGGCATGGACCCCATCATAGAGAGGTTCCATCCTCTAGTCTACAGATGTGTTTTCTTTCTCCGTTCCTTTTTCTCTTTCTCTTTGTTCCTTTCTCTCTATATCACACATATTGTTACTCATCTCTCTTCTTCTCGTCGACAATATTTGTCTCCCTGCAGTTCTTCCGCTGACAACGTCAACTTTCTGGAATTCCGTTTCTGCATATGTTTTTCTCAGCGCATTTCCAGATCCCGTTCGAACTTTCAGTGCAGCTTCTTGGCTTACATATCTCCAAATACGGCGAGAAAGTGTGCCCCCCCCCCACTCAATAGCAATAACATTGGGAAAGTTTTTACATAAAAATAATCACTGTTTCCGTTTATAATTATTTGTAAAATTGACCTAAAATGGCCATTCTCGTTTGTCGCTCCAATTAACCGTTTTTTTTCAGAAGATAGGAAACAATTTCTCGCCCGTTTCATTCACGTGCCCACATTTCCTGCCCTGCTACACAGCTTAAGAGTTTTCATTGGTAGTTAAATGACACTAATATTATTAATCATAAAATCTATTTATAAAATCGGCATTGTGCCTCTATCTTTCTCTCTCTGCATTTGTCCGTCTCCAAAAGGGGCATAGCTCTGTTATTATCCAGAGCGTAACCTGTCACACAACAGATAATGATGGCAGCATTAGGTAAATGTTACTTCTACAATCAGTTGAGGGTTAAAAAGATTATTTTTGAGAGGAACGTTAAGAGTCTTATTCTCACCTTGTCAACGGCTTTAACATCTCTGAAGGTCAGCCAATCAAAAGCATTTCTCTTCTTCCAAATGAGGCAAATTCGCTTGGGACGAAGGCGGTGAGCTGGCAGAAACGTTAGCACGCCGGGCGAAATGCTTAGCAGTATTTCGTCTGCCGTTACGTTCTGAGTTCAAATTCCGCCGAGGTCGACTTCGCCTTTCAACCTTTCGGGGTCGATTAAATAAGTACCAGTTACGCACTGGGGTCGATGTAATCGACCTAATCCCTTTATCTGTCCTTGTTTGTCCCCTCTATGTTTAGCCCCTTGTGGTCAATAAAGAAATAAGAATCGTTAGCGTACCGGGCAGAAATACTTTGCGGTATTTCGTTCGTCTTTAGGTTCTGGGTTCAAATTTCGCCGAGGTTGACTTTGCCTTTTATCTATTTCGTGGTCAATAAAATAAGTACCAGCTGATCACTAGGATCGATGTAATCGACTTACTCGGCCCCCGAAATTGCTGGCCTTGTGCCAACATTTGAAATCAATATAATGAAAAACTAAGTCGGCGATTTGGTAGAATCGTTAGCGCACGGGGCAAAAAATGCTTAGCAGCATTTTTCGTCCGTCTTTACGTTCTGGGTTCAAATTCTGCCGGAATCGACTTTGCCTTCCATTCTTTCGGAGTCGATATGGATCAAATGATTACTTACCCCGTCCCCTGAAATTGCTGGCCTGGTGCCAAAATATGAAACCGAGATAGGGAAAAACTGAATAAATAGGCGCAGGAGTGGTTGTGTAGTAAATAGCTTGCTTCCCAATCACATGGTTCCGGAATCAGTCCCACTGCATGGTACCTTGGGCAAGTGTCTTCTTCTATAGCCTCGGGCCGACCAAAGCCGTGTGAGTGGATTTGGTAGGCGGAAACGAAAGAAGCCTGTCGCGCGCGCGTGTGTGTGTGTGTGTGTGTGTGTGTGTGTGTGTGTGTGTGTGTGTGTGTGTGTGTGTGTATATATATATATATATATATATATATATAGGTGTATATGCTTGTGTGTCTGTGTCTGTCCCACCACCATTGCTTGACAACCGATGCTGGTTTGTTTACGTCCCCGTAACTTAGCGGTTCGGAAAAAAAAACACCGATAAAATAAGTACTAGGCTTACAAAGAATAAGTCCTGGAGTCGTTTTGTTCGACTAAAGGTGGTGCTCCAGCGTGACCGCAGTCAAACGACTGAAACAAATAAGAGTAAATAAACAAATTAATGAAACAAAACATAAATTAGACTACATGACGTATTGTGTGTACAGAAAGTTCAGAAGTCTTGAATTTGGATGCGAAGAGTAATGGTGATTAATCTGTTTGGGAAGAAGTTACAGCGCTAGTTATAAAATACTTTCTTTGCATAAACTTCTGTCTTAATGATGTTTTGTGCAGCATCTTTCCTTGCGTTTATACTTCTCTACACCAGGGGACCATTAAATTAGAACAGTTAGTCTCTAATGGTTCTGACTTTCAAAAGCAAACGCGGACAGGTTAACACTGTGAACAAGTTATCGTTAGCTCGTTATTTATAATTATTTCAATTAGTTTTTTTCTCTTTTTTTTTTAAAAATATTAGCAGATAAGATAAATGACGCATTATTCTCGCCGTCTCACTCAATGTGCAGCCGCACGCTTTTGCTTATGTCAAAGGTCAAACTGGAAATGGTGGTCACTTGAAATGCAGTACTAGACCAACTTTCCGGCAAGCTTGGGGCCGGAAGTCTCCTGGATTTTCCAGTTTTCTGGAGACAGTCTAAATATATACTTAAAATATAAAATAAATTATAACATCTAAATTGTGTTCAAGATTCAAATTAATTAGCTTCTAATGCAGGATCTGTTTGATGTTAATCCAATGCGGCAAGCAGCCAGAAGTGTTAGCTAACCGGACAAAATGTTTAGCGGCATTTCGTCCGTCTTTACGTTCCGAGTTTAAATTCCGCCAAAGTCGACTTTGCCTTTCATTCTATCAGGGGTTCGATGAAATAAATACCAGTTGAGCACTGGGGATCGATGTAACTGACTTGCAATCCCCTCCCTCACATACACATACATCAATAGAAGAATTTTAGGCCTTGGGCTTAATAGTTGAAAGGATATTTATTAATCCACTTAAAATTCTTTAAATATACCATACTGCGCCATGTATACAGTATAATATTTATAAGATGAAAGTTGAAGAAAAACAAAAGAACATTATTTTATTTAATAAACACAGGTCCAAAATTAATACAATTCTAAAGCAGTGTAATTGTTGTCAAATCACTTAAAGTTTTGTTCTTCAATTTTTCTTTGACACTGCGTATGCAAAGCAACCAACTTCAAAGAGAGTCTGTTTATTCAGTACAGGGTACAGTATATTGTACAATGTTGCACTCTACCCTTGAATTTCTAGAAGCTGGATAAGAGGTTTGGTACTACTGTATAGCTGTTAAGATGCGGTACTGAGGAACAATGTGGAAGATGATTGCATGAATCTATGAAATTTAATAAATATTCAAAACATGAACTATTTTACTCCTGTTGCGAATGTGTTTAGTAGTTCTTCCATTTTCTTGGTATTTTTAGAAATATTTAGTCTCTGGTTTGGCTAGTTTGTCCAGTTTTCATAAAATATGTCTATCATGGCACATTGCTAGAACAAGCTGTCAAACGATTTAATAGACATGAGATAGAGATAAGGTTAAATGTCGAATTACAAAGTTTAAAATAGAAGACTGACTGTCAAACTAGGAAAACCAAGCTGATTTTTATTTTGCAAGAAACTTTATTAGACATGTTTCCGTGGTTCAGAGTTTCGCTTCTCAAACCACAGAGTTCAGAGTTCGATTTCGTTGTTCGAATCACAAGTGAAGGTTATCTCTACAGATTTTTGACAGAAATTATAGCCAACACTTATTCTGTTACGTTTCGTATCCCAGACGCCTGGTGTAAACAAAAATATTGTCTATAGAAATTATTACCAGTGCTGCCAGCTGTCGTACGAATCATTGACCGTGTATTTTCTGCCATAGATTTTTGATGTGTGGAGTTTAGTTGACATTGTGTGTGTGTAGGATCGTATCGTAAGGTGTTTGTATTTTGAAATGAATTTGCAATTACTTTCAAATATCTTTTTAATCAAAAATGCTTTATTATTTTTTTATGATACTAGTGTAATAACTTAAAAATTAGGCTGTTCAGCAATTAAAAAGAGAAACCTGTAATGATCCTATAGGCATTGACATTTCAAGGGGTGGGGGCTCAGTCGATTACATCGACCCCAGTGATGAAGTGGTATTTATGAAAGGAAAGTCAACTTCGACAGAATTTGAACTCAGAATGTAACGGTGGACGAAATGCTGCTAACCACTATACCTGGTGTGCTAACCACTATACTTGGCGTGCTAACCATTCTGACAGCTCGTTGCCTTGTGATAAATAACGATTTTTAATAAGTGACTTTAAAGTATTTACATATTCATTCATTCGCTTACTCGGGATATCAATGTTTATCTTTGTATTTTTCCTATATTGGTTTGGTTTCATTAGCAATCTTGCAGTTATTTGTATCTGAAACCAAAGATCGTTCGCGTCTGCATAGATCTGTACATCGGTAATAAAAATTTTAAAAATCAACAAGATCGAAAACCGTTACTCTTATTAACTTCTGCTGTCACAAATGCAGTGACCTTGTGATTGGCCTCTGGAAATCTGCAAGCAATAACACTATTTTTGCTAATTGCAATATAAAATTTAAAAAGTGTTTTCATCGCTCAACTGAAACAGTAGCAAACCAACATCCATAAAGTAGGCTTGCTTCCACTTCCAACAAATCACCGCTAAAAATATGTTAGAAATAATAGCCATATTTCCCTCATATTACACCGTACTGTCTTAGAAATTGACAGATTATATTGTTGTCTTATTTGGATAAGTTCTGAAACAAAAAGAGAAACTGCTGAGGTGATCGCTGCGAGAACAGGTTTGCAAGCTCAGAATTGAAAAAGCGCTAATCAACATCAAGAACAACAATACATATTATTGTTGCTAAATAGTATCATTATAAAAGACGAATGCCTATTTATTGTTTGTTGAACGAAGCATTAACATTACTATTAAGGCGGTGAGCTGGCAGAATCGTTAACACGTCGGCTAAAATGCTTTACAGCATTTTGACCGTCGTTGCGTTCTGAGTTCAAATTCCACCAAGGTCGACTTTCCCTTTCATCCTTTCGGGGTTGATAAAATAAGTACCAGTTGAACACTGGGGTCGATGTAATCGACTTACCCCCTCTTCCGAGCTCGGTGGCCTTATGCCAAAATTTGTAATCAGTATTATTCTTAAGGCGGTGAGCTACCAGAATCGTCAGCACGCCGGACAAAATGCTTTGCAGCATTTCGTCAAGTACCAGTTGAGGACAGTTGTTGTTTGTTCTTTCTCGAGCCATGCTGGGCTCTTAAGGGCCGATTTCCCGGTTTCATTGACATATAGGTTCCCCAACTGAATGGGACGCCGGTCCTTCGCAGGTGAGATGCAAGAGGAAAGAATGAGAAAGTTGCGGCGAAAGAGTCAGCAGAAATTCGCCATTACTTTCTGCCGGAGCCGCGTGGAGCTTAGGTGATTCACTCATAAATACACACATCGCCCGGTCTGAAATTCGAACCCGCGAGCTCTCAACCGCGAGTCGGCTGCTCTAACCACAAGGCCATGTGCTTCCACACAGTTGAGCACATTGGTCGATGTAATCGACTTACCCCTTTCCCCTAAATTGCTGGCTTTGTACCAAAAGCTGAAACCAATGTTAGTATTTAGAAGTTCTTTTTAACTTGACAAGTATAGAGAAAGAGGCAGAGTCTATGGCTGTTTAGGACCCTCAGAGAATGGCTCGGCTGATGGCATTAATGTTCCGTTTAAACTATTGTAGATCGACATTCGGAGGGAATACCAGGGAACCGAAGTTCTGGGTATGAAGAATTGGGCATAACGGTTTGTATGGAGTAAGGTAGGGTTGGCCGGGACAGGGATGACAATCAGTGGGGAGACGTGTTAATATATGAGACCACGCAGCTCTGAGTAACAGAGTCTTTTATAGTAGAGAAAGAGAGGAGATAGCATGTTTATAGACCAGAAGCTGGAGTGCATTCGTTAGTGGCCCTTACGGATGCGATCCAGAATATCAGCTTGTGTGTAGTAGCAACCCCACTCGAGATGCAGACTTCGAACTCCTTTCTGCTCACTTGAACTTGTTGACACCTTTGTCTCAACAGCCGTGTGCAATTTCGAACTCATACGCATGCGTAGATGAAAAGAAACATTCGAACATGAGAATTTACGTTTTCGTATAGATACACTCATGTCTATACATAACTTGTAAATATAACTGTATGTACACACGCGTATACGTGCGTGTAAATATAATTGTGTAAATACAGTTCGGAAGATGTGAAGCTGTAAATAGAATCTCGGAGGGAACAAAAACAAAGACGAACCGGTGTGTTTCGAAGAACATGAGCAAAGAAACTTTGGATTATTCTGTGTTCGATTACAAAGTAAATGTTACAATCGTCTGCCTCGGGATCAATCTCATCATGCAATTGATTTTTGTCTTATTCTCGGAAAACAATATGATAGATCTGATAGTTTCTGAAGTTTTCTCAAATATAAACGCTGCAAAAGTTTGAATAATCGAACTTGTTCTGAGGTATGTAAATAGTAGCAAAGAGATGATAAAATATTTTAATCAATAACCTTAAAAGGATAGCAACACACGTGAATTACATCGAGACTCTTATTGAATTCAAATAACTGTCAATTCGAAATAATGTAATATTGTTTGTTATAGGATAATCAAGATTAGATACCTTAAATTATTGGGCTGACTCAATATAGAATTTTCTAAAAAATTACTTGAATTGAAAGAATAATAATAATAATAATAATAATAATAATGCCGGATTAACAATTGCAGAAAATCATTCTAGTGTCTATGGAAAATTTGGATTGACTAATCTTCACGGCAACGATGTTCATATTTATTCTTAACATATACCGGCAAATTTTGACTTAAGCCTAAGCGAGTGTTGTACTTTGCCTTCGGAGAGCATTTTCTCCAAAGGCAACAGCGGTTAGGTACTGTGTTGACAACATACTCGATTCAATGACATGGAGAGATTTTGAGACACCAGTGTCTCTTCACTCAAAGCTACTTTCAGATCTCTGAAAACTAAACAAGAATTGTGGTTCTTGATGCATTTCTGCAAACAAGTTATTTGTTGTTTCGTGATGTTTGACAGGTCGAAAATAAATTATCAGAAACTCGTAAGACATTCGAAACGTATTAAAAAGTTATTTATCCATGTGTGTGTGTGTGTGTGTGTGTGTGTGTGTGTGTGAGTGATAATTATGATACATCCACTCGGGGCAGAGATAATTTTAATAAATCAAGAATGTGTTATATGTTATATTTGATGTGCCTGTATTTGTGTATGTTGTTCAGATACATTGGCCACTCTTAATAAACTCTTAGCTCATTTTTTTTTGTTTAAATTACACGTGGGTGTGTGTGTGGGTGTGTGTGTGTGTTTGTCCTCCTTCTGCTTGGCAACTGGTGTTTGTTTACGTTCCCATAACCAGCAGTGAAAGAGACCGATAGAATAAGGAACACATTCTTATCCATTTTACGCTCGAGCATACATTTTCTGTTCTGCTACACAATTTGCGGAGTTTTATTGATAATTAACTTACCTTAATGTCATTAGGCTTAAGAGTGATCAATTAAATCGGCAGTGCGTTCTTCTACCACTCTGTTTCTGTTTGTCCATTGCCCAAAGGAACATAATTCTCATCTTATTAAGTAAAGTGTAACCTGTCATACGACAAATACCATTGGCAGTATCAGGTAGATGATACACCTGCAATAGATTATTATTTAACCGTCTGTATATCTTATTTAATGTGGATACATTGCAGAAAGACACACTACTGCGGTATTTGTCTCAAGAAAGCATTTCGCGTAGATGTATAGTGCAAAGAAACACAGAAAATGAGAGGCAGACGAAAATCGTTTAGCTGCGGTGGTGGAATTGCTAAATCTAGATGCCTGCATATTTGCGCATCACCTGTAGCAAATATCCACAAGTAACTGCAAGCTTGATAGTTTGAATTGAAAACATATGTTCCTAATGTACAAACATCTGTTTTAATATTTTAATATAAGTGTTTATATTTTGGAAGACAGCCTTCATTTCAATATTAACACCATGATATTTTGTAACAGTAATTCTAAAAAGTTGTATTTATTGTAACCTGCGTAGCACCACGTGATATTAGCCACAATTGTAAAAGTATATTATTAACTGTAATGCACCACGTGACGGGTAGTAGTAAGCTAGTAAGTAATATATAAGATTTATTTATATTTATGAATATTTGTACATTAGCCAAAATGACAAAAGTATATTTCTAACGCTACCCACCATTTGATTGGTAATAAGCTGGAAATTAATATAAAAACCTGTTATTTGAATATTAGCCACAACGGCAAAATTATATACCTGACAATCTGTCACTTGACGGGTAATAGGCTAATAACTAAAGTAAGAAATTGTTAAATCATAAACTCTGAGAGAGATCACTTTTGTCTTATTTAAAATTCATTTACGAATATTTCAGGTTTCTTAAAAAAATGTTTCAAGTTCAAATTTAAACTAATATTTCTAATGTTGTCATAACTGGAAAGTTGTTATCGCTTTGTTTCCATTACGTGTGCTGTCTGCATAAATGTGTGTGTGTGTGTGTTTGAGCGAATGTTTATGTCAGTTCAATAATTCTATCCACGCTTTTCCATTTCTGTGTGATTTATTATCGTTTATAGTAATGATAAATCACCAATAACTTTGCATAAGTTATATAATAAACATATCACATATTCAGGTTTCACCAAGAGATTAGAAAAGAAAAACAACTAGAGAAAAATCTAACATGGCTGCCATGCTATGTTTACAGATATGCATAATATCCTTTAAGTTGCTTACATTACTCTTATCGATGTCGTTGTTGCTACTGTTGTTGTCAAAGTAAATAATTGTGGTATAAATTGGATGAACTATTAAGACATAATGAGATTCAGATAGTGTCATATTTATGTATCGTTCTGTAGATTTTTTTGAGTGATTCAAGTAAATATTAGTTTCTGCTACAAGAAATTAAAAAAAAATATTGCAATATCCTGGTATTTGCTTATATGAATGTCGTATGTTTGGAGAATGACAGCGACTGTGTTGCGGTAGTAACGCTGCCAACATGATGTTTTCTCGTATTAAACTCTGTTTAATGTCGATGGTATATCTACAGTTGTGAGGCTGTTATTTATCTTCATATTGATTGGACTGTATAGTTCCTCCAATCGCACATAAAAATAAAATGAATAACATATAGGTTTCAAAAAATTGCCTTAATGGATTTTATTTCTTTTAACCTATTATATTTATCTCAACACTCTCATATATTTGTGTGTGTGTGTGTGTGTGTAGGTTTATATGTATTTGTACACGAATGTGTGTACGTATATATTGGTACATAGTGTATATATACATATACAATCATATATATATATATTATATAAAAGATTATCATACATATATATATATATGTGTATATGTGTGTGTGTGTGTGTGTGTGTATATATATATATATAATGTATACATTTGAGTGTGTGCGTGTACACATACCTACATGTGTATGTATATAATTTTTTGTTTTTCTGTATTAATATATTGAGAGACAGCCAAACATGAATTGAAGAACCACTCAATACATTACAGTAGAGTATGACATTTATTTTTTGCACGTGGAAGAAGATTAGAGTAACTTGGAAGTTGCACTCGTCAGTCTTACATTCGAAAATGAGCTGGAACTTCGATGTCACTGTCAACCTATTCCTTACATAAATAACATCTCCCCCCCCCCCATATAGATATATATAATGACATGCAATAACTTTCTTGGTAGTTTAATAGAAACACAACATTAAATCCAAAGATTATTCAAAATAAGTAAAATATCTTAGTTTTGCAGATCTTCTTCAGCTAATACCGTAGATTTCATTGAATTAGGCGTGGGTTTGATTAAATTAGATTAAATTATCAATGATAAACTGATTCATGTTTAACTAGTCTTGGTTAATACCCCTCTCATCTCCATAACGGGCTTAATTTTCGACGATCCCGTTCCAACATATTCTGATATATCTCCTATTGGATTAGATTTGGTTCTTTTAGCAACCTATTTTGGAGATTTTATATTCGATTGTGAATGCTTTTCTAAACTAGTGACACCAATGAGAATCGATTTGCCTATCATCCAAACTGGGCCACCACCAAACATGCAGTACATTTCAACACCACCATGGTAAAACGTTCCTGATAAATAATCTAGCTATTACGTTCTAATTACTTTGAATCAGGCATGTATTTAACTGCAACGGGGGAGGGGGAATAATAGGATTTCCTTTCATTAGACCGTATTATTTGTAACCTAAGTTGGCACCGAACCGGCTGCACCATTACCACACCAGCCAAAATGCTTAGCAGCGTTTCTTTCGGCTCTTTACGGAGTGAGTTCAAACACAGCCGAGGTCGATTTTACCTTTCATTCTTCCGAGGTCGATAAAACAAGTACCTCCTGAGCATTGGAAGTGATGTGATCGATTATCCCTCCCCTCAAAACAGCTAGACTTGTGCAAGAATTAGGATTATTCACAACAAGACTTATTTTCACAGTGGCAAAGTTCTTTCGAACAACTGAATCTTTTAATCTTATTAACTTTCGAAAGCATCGAGTTCTTTCTTGTAATTCTACTTCATTCATATCTCTAAGGTCTTTCAATACTGATCTTACTCAATATGGCGACATTCCATAGAATTTGTAACCTCTCTAACAGCTGCCATTTGATGCTTAATAACTTCCCTCTTATTCGCCTTCTATGCTTTCTCATGAGCTTTCGGCACTTTCCTAGATTTCTTCTTTCATTCAGAAATGTCCTTCAATATACCTTTGCATTCTGTTAGTAACTGTTTGATTATTAATAAAGAAAGACTCATGGCACTTCTCGATTGGTCTTTTCATCGGCTGATAGCAGCCGATAACTTTCTCTTGTTTTAGTTCATTTGCTTTTCTTCAATAGCTTTTGTTGTATATCATCAAATTAAACTTACGATTAATCCCAAAAAATACAATCAAAATCATATGCATTTGCAAGTAAGAGAAAATATATCTAAATATAAAAAACAGGGAAAATAAGTCGACGAGTGGTCAATAACTTTTGATAAGCCATGGTGTGTGTGTGTAGGATCAGAGGAAGCAATGGACGTTGCATGAATACTCCACTGTTAGTGTAGTATTTCTTATAGAAGAGGCAGCTGTAAGCTAATGAAGGGGATTACATAACTCCTGTTCTCTTGTCATTTAATTGCGTTCAGTACTCGCCTAACGCTTTTCTTTAAAACATATGGAGTTCTAAAAACTGGTTATTAGTTTTGCTATCCCTAAGCAAAATCTCTCTCTCTCTCTCTCTCTCTCTCTCTCTCTCTCTCTCTCTCTCTATCTATATATATATATATATATATATATATATATATATATATAGAATAGAGAGAGAGAGAGAGAGAGAAAGAAAGAGAGGGTCTGAAAACAGGTGATATTCAATGCTTCGTAGAACATAAACCCGTTTCATCAAAATGTCCAATATATACTGCGGGACACTGATGAACGCGAATGCAAGATTACATAATGTTTATACAACTGTTACGTAATCATTTCGATATTTTGCTGAAACGCGTGTACGTCCAATAGAGCATTGAGTACCATACCCGTTTTCTGTTTTATTATTAGGCTAACGTGCAGAATACGAGCCAGTCTCAAGGTTGATGCCCCCGCGTCGTACTATACTGGAGTGGAGTGTGAAACTCACTACCGAGCCCGATATTTGGTTATGTGTCACACGATGCCCTTTTTAGGGATATGCGTTTGATAATCTTTTCGAAAGGACGAACTGTAAATCTTTCGAAAGGATGAACCGAAAATCGCACGGCTTCCTTCTTAACAAATACACACATTAATAGCATCGAACTAAAAACAAAAATAAGCCCACGCATATACAACTCTCCCGAGTGTTGTTATATCAATTACACAATCTCTAAGGGTCGGAATAATTTATCCTTAATTTTTCACCCTATGGATATTCCCACCCCAACTTTAAAACGAGATTACACTGAAACTAGTGTTATCTAATGTATATCTAGTAATGTCGCTATTAGTTGTGTGTTACGAAGGCAGCGAGGTGGCAGAAACGTTAGCACGCCGGGCGAAAGACTTAGCGGTATTTCGTCTGTCTTTATGTTCTGAGTTCAAATTCCGCCGAGGTCGACTTTGCCTGTCATCCTTTCGGGGTCGATTAATTAAGTACTAGTTGCGTACTGGAGTCAATCTAATCGACTGGCCCCCTCCCCCGAAATTTCGGGCCTTGTGGCTAGAATAGAAAAGAATATTAGTTGTGTGTTATGTAGTACAGTCACTCTCTTCTCTATGAACCAATATATTACTACTATTTCACTTCGTCTATTTGTTCTCGTATTGATCTTCAATTCCAAATGATCTCAAAGACGAATGCATTGAACATCTATTGAACAGATTATTAAAATTTTCATTTTCCTTACTCTCTGCTCTTTGTCGCCAGTTTAGAATATTAAATATTTTACTTTAATTATTTATTCAATAACATTCTACACGCACACACACACACACAGAATTCTATACATTCCGTTAAATATGTATATATATATATATTAATTATTATTATTATTATTCCACTATATTCTCTCCTTTTAGCGTGTTGAGTTTTCTACTTATTAACACAATCGTTTGGCTTCCCAACAGTATTGTTCTTTTCCCATAATCTCTTTCAGCACTCCAAAACTGAGATCCATTTCTTCCTAGTTTCATTAATAGAAACGACTTACTTCTGCCTTTGAGCTGGATTTACATTTATTAATATTCATTCTCCATCGCGATAAGCTTTTTTCGTTATTCTTTTTTTTTTTTTTTTTTTTTTTTTTTTTTTTTTTCCAATTTTAATAATCTAGTATACACCATAGAACTTGTAAGTAAGTTTACACTAATTAGTTTTACTTCAGTCAGCAAAAATACAAAGATAGACTTGAAGAAATATAAAAAAATATTATTCTTAAATATGAATCTTTTGTTGAACTTTCAACGAAGAGTAATTTCGTATCTAAGGCAAATGCTGTTAGGTTGGCCAAAAAGTGCGTTCACATTTTAAGTAAAAATAGACAGAAGTTTTAAACGCAAAGCGATTTATTCAATCAGTG
The DNA here is from genome assembly GCF_046866305.1 of Octopus bimaculoides. NCBI lineage: Eukaryota > Metazoa > Mollusca > Cephalopoda > Octopoda > Octopodidae > Octopus > Octopus bimaculoides. Next base: position 9,677,560 of record NC_142949.1, read on the forward strand.
ATATAATTACTGTTTCTTTCAGTATTTTCTGCCATCTTAGTGCGCAGATCCATTATTTTCTTCCTCAAAGAAATTCCTGTCGTTATTGGCGAAAAACACATCCTGGTGAATTTTTACGTACATCCTCTTCAGAGTTGAAAGTTTCTCTATTCAATGAATCTTGAAGAAACCAAAACTGGTGGACATCTGAAGGTGCAAGGTGGGGCGAACATGGAAGGTGTAGTTAAAACTTACCAGTCAAGTCCCACTAACATCTGCTGCGTCTACATAAAAGGGTGCAGTCTGGCCTTGTAGTGATGAAAGACAATGACCTTACTCTTAGCAAGTGCTGGGCGCTTCTGGTGGGTCAATGCGTTTAATTTGTCCAGCTAGTTACAGTACACATCCAAACTGATGGTCCTGTCTGCCGGAATAAGCTTGTAAAAGACAACGCCTTTCCACTCCTACCAAAGCCTAACATTCTTCGGGAGAAGCACTTACTTTGGAGGTTGTTTGTGGTGGTTCGTCGCGCTTCCCTCTTGGTCATTTGCGCTACGCATTGCTATACACAATCCATTTTTCGTCTTTTAACATTACTCTTTTTACTCTTTTACTTGTTTCAGTCATTTGACTGCGGGCATGCTGGAGCACCGCGTTTTAGTCGAGCAAATCGACCCCAGGACTTATTCTTTGGAGGCCTAGAACTTATTCTATCGGTCTCTTTACCGAACCGCTAAGTTACGGGGACGTAAACACACCAGCATCGGTTGTCAAGCGATGCTGGACACACACACACACACACACACACACACACACACACACACACACACACACACACACACACACACACACACATATATATATATATATATATATATATATATATATATATATATATATACGACGGGCTTCTTTCAGTTTCCGTCTACCAAATCCACTCACAATGCTCTGGTCGGCCCGAGGCTATAGTAGAAGACACTTGCACAAGGTGCCACGCAGTGGGAATGAACCAGGAACCATGTGGTTGGTAACCAAGCTACTTACTATACAGTCATTCCTACGCATTATTCTCTTCGATAAAGTATAATTTTTTTCTCTTACGTTTCTGCAACGAATCACAGCTGGAAATCTATTGGGCGAGGTTAAACTCATTCAATTAATGTGGGACCCAAACTTCGAGCCTGCTGACGTAGCCAAACTGTTGCATTTGGTTTTTTTAACAGTCGATTTGGATATTTGAAGAATATCGGCGATCCTCCTGATCGTATAACGGGGGTTGGTGTCTCTGATAATCTCCGAAAAATTTCCAAATCGAAATCTTAAAAAACCGTTTCTGGCACACACGTTCCATAGCACAGTCTTCTCCCTACACAACGCATACCTTCCCGCAGGTTTCCACAACTTTCTTACTTTAAAAAACAACAACAAAACACTTGGTGTCTATACGGTTCCTTCTGGTTTCCCATTTTCAAGGTGATCCGAAGCACAGAAAAGTACAGTCTGTCTGGTCGCAAGTTTGCATCGAACTACGTTGAAGTGTCAAGTTTCTAACGAGTGCCCATGCACAGGGGAAAGGCTAAAGTTCGCTACTTATTAGAGTACTTGAAGTTTAGTGACGACAAAAACCGAACGGACTTTTTGGTCAACCTGATATTTATATTAATACGGTAATTGTAGGTGTAGTATGACCAAATGGTTAAGAAATTTGCTTCGAACACCGACGTCCCTGGTTCGACCCTACTACGTGGTATCACGGGCAAATGAAATTTTCTGTAACTCTGGGTCGAACCATAAATTGAGTGAAATTCGGTTCACGGAAACTGTATCGAAGACCCTCACGTGGATTGTAACTGTAATTCAGAGGTAGAGCCCTAAACAGCGTTGACCCTGCCAGAGAATTATGTTAAAACTACTAGGCATATATGGCAGAATCGTTAGCACGTCGGGCAAAACGCTTAGCAGCATTTCATCCGTCTTGACGTTCTGAGTTCAAATTCCGCCAGGGTCGACTTTACTTTTCATCCCTTTCAGGTTTGATGTAATTGCTGGTCTTGGGCCAAAACTTGTATTACGAATATTTCATCCGTATATAATGACTATGAGTTGGGGGAACTCTAAAACTGATTGTTGAGGCCTGAAATGCTTATATAATGTAAATGTTGAGCCTACAACAATGAAAACCTGTATCAACGGAATAATAGGGCAGTTACAATGTCAACTATTGAACCTAAGACTAAGCGATCATCTCGTAATTTGTTTTATTCAATATAAAGTATTTCTAATCAACTCTTTGTTACAATTTGCAGAACGGAAACAGCTATCAAAGACGTGTCTGTAGGTGTGTGTTTATGTGTAAGTTTGAGAGTGTGTGCGTGCGTGTATATACATATATAACTATATGTCAATTTGTTTGAATTGCGATTTACTCTCTGTCTGTTTGTCTATCTATCTCTTTCTCTTCATGCATACACATCTGTACATATAGACAGATATAATACATAAATACTTACAATTATACATAATGTACGTGTATGCAGACACACACATTATATAAATATATATATATACACATATATATTTATATAATCAGCTGATGCAAAATTAATATTACTAAATTGGGAATCTGTCGTGGCTGAATTGGCTTTTCTGAATATTCTCCATAGATTAAAATTGTGGTGTCAACTAATAAATCCTACCCCTGTTCATACAAGTACGATAGTTGTCAACGCAGAGGAACCAAAACCTGACAACTTGCCTTAAGGTCAAACCATTATCTTCTCTCTCATTCCTTCCATAATAAGACATTCTCCTGAAAAATCAACTGTGGATTTGAGCTGCTTCATTTTCAGAAACTCCGTCGCTTTGCTTTCGATGAGTATTTTCAGTAAAAACATAAATTAACAGTAAAAGTAGTATTAATACTAATAAAGACGAACAGTATGGTTAACTAGTAGCAGGATTAATTTAAATAAATCGCATGAGTGACAGTTATGTAAAGTAGTATTTAAGTACTGGTTTTAATTGGTTACATCAGAATAAGAGAACACGACATGCTATATTATAGATGAAATAGAAAACGGCAATTCTTTAAATTATTCCTACCTGAAAATAGTTTCCTAAATTGTTACCATGCTGACGAGCGCCGTTCAGTAAGATTTAACGCAGTCGGTATGTCAGGAAAGGCAGGATAGCTACAAACAGCATTTATGACTAATTATTCGATACAGGCGCAGGTGTGCCTGAGATGTTTAACAAACCTGCTTCCTAACCATGTGGTCTTGCATTCTGTCCCAGTGCGTGGCACCTTGAGCAAGTGTTGTCTTCTACTATAGTTCTGAAGCGCCCGCAGCCTTGTGAATGGGTTTGGTAGGCAGAAACTGGAAGAAGCGGTGAGCTGGCAGAAACGTTAGCACGCCGGGCGAAATGCTTAGCGGTATTTCGTCTGCCGCTACGTTCCCAGTTCAAATTCCGCCGAGGTCGACTTTGCTTTTCATCCTTTCGGGGTCGATTAATAAAGTACCAGTTACGCACTGGGGTCGATATAATCGACTTAATCTGTTTGTCTGCCCTTGTTTGTCCCCTCTGTGTGTAGCCCCTTGTGGGCAGTAAAGAAATAGGAAACTGGAAGAAGCCCGTTCGTATATATGTGTGTGTATGAGTGTAGCTGTGTTTGTCCCTCACCACCGATTAACAACCGGTGTCGGTTTGTTTACAACTTAATTGCTCGGCAAATGAAACCGATAACATTAATGCCATACTTTAAAAAAGTAAATACCGGGGTCGATTTTTTTCGATTAAATCCTTCAAGGTGGTGCTGCAGCATGGTCGCAGTCTAGTCACTAGAACAAGTGAAAGATTAAAGATGGCTATGTATAGTGATACTAAACATGTTCGCGTACATTCGGAATGGAAAGACAATACGCTGCACAAGTTGTCTCGAGAGAAGACATTCTCTTTATAAAAAAATTGAGAGTAAACATACCATTAAGCCACGATTCACATCACCGGACAGTAGAAGTACACTAAGCAGCGTTGTACACTCATTTTGTCTATAAAGAGGACTTTTTTCTCAGAGACATCTCGTGCAGCATATTGTCTTTCCATGTTCAAATGTACACGGACATGTTAAACGAATTCAATTATCATTCGACGTAAATTCATTGGACTTGAACCATAAATAATCTTGAGAATGAAATAAACGTCACACTGTATATTCTGTGTGCTAAAAAAAATGTGTACATCTTCAGCTAGAAGCCAATGCTAAACAACTACAAGAATCTGTGATATGGTTACGCGGAGACTGGAAATAAACAGCACCGTATAGACACAAAGATCGTGCAACCTATCAAGGAATATCAAAAATGTCGAACATGCTTCCGGAGATTGCATGAGAACGGCAGTGTATAAATGAACAGCGAGGCCATTGTTCACAACCAGTGAACACGCATATGCGTACGCATGCACACACGCGCGCACGGCAGGCTTATTTCTATTTCCATCAGACAAATCCACTATGAGTGGATTTGTCTAGCCCGTGGTTATAGTAGGAGACACTTGCGCATAGGGACCACGTAACGACGGTGCTGGGAAGGAACTTCTTACCACACAACCATGCTTTACACTATATACACTCACATACACACACACATCACTCTGACAAAGACTATCCTCAGGCGTTCAACTGATATTATATATATGTGTGTGTATGTATGAATGAGAGTGTGTGTGTGTGTGTGTGTGTGTTGCATTAATTTGAAAGCGAAAAAATTTTCAAATCTCAGAATGGAATTGTGTTAAAGCATTGACAGAAATAAAGGAGTGCTGTGATATGGAAAGAACTGGAAATGGTCTTTTACGGTAAAAACTGTATGAAGCGAGAGTGGAACAAATTTTGACAGTAGCTTTTGATTTTTCTCATGACACACCGCATTGTGGAAGTACTTTATGTGTATTTACACACGCATTACACTTGTGAATGTTTAATATGCATGTAAACGTATTTACATATATAGTTATGCACCATATATATATATATATATATATATATATATATATATTTCGGTGCGAATGGTTTTGTTATACGGTGCTGGGTTTTACAATCCTGTAAATAATAATAATAATAATAATGGTATTTATATAAACCTAAAGCTTATAGCAATCGCCGTGCAATGACTAAGAAAAATAGTCTAATAATGGGGCATATAAGTCCTCCATAGAAAAAAGTAGACTTTTCTATCTGCGTGGGACACGAACCCACATCCCTTTGTTAACGCGACTAAGTGTGTTACCATTACACGCTGATAAGAAAGCCTACCTTTTTCTGTCTTTTGTTTTCTGAAGATTTCAACTATATATGTGTGTGTAGGTCTACACAAAGCTGTATATATTAAAAAAAAATAAAGGTAATGCTATGCCACTTCGTAATAACACTTATTATTATCGTCCATATTTTATTTTATTAGTGGCATGGATCACTTTGCAGCCACGTGATTTCGGTACCTTGGCCAAGTTATCTTCTAACGTAGCACCCTGGGTTGAAGAAAGTTTTGCAAATGAATTTGGCTAGCGTATGTGTGTTGGGTGCGTGTATAGTATATATAATGTGTGTGTGTGTGTTATGGTTGTCCTTCCATGCTACCATTTTACAACCGGTATTAGTTTGTTTACATTCCTAATTTACATTTCCGGTTTAGAAAAAAAGTGGTGGGTAAAAATAACCACCACACTTTAAAATAGTGATAGATTTGTTCGAGTAAATCCCTTTAATGCAGTGCTCCAGCATTGCCGCAGTCCAGTCTCCATAAACAATATCTTTGTCGATTGAAGATGGCTCAGCTGGCCTAATTTTGCTCATGCTGTAAACCTCTTTAGCTGTCTATGAAGAGAGTAATTATGAATCCAATTAAACATAACACGAAAGAAGCTGATATTGTGAAAGCTGGAGAATGTTATCTCTACAAAATTTAATAAAGAACCGTTCTATCTATAGAATAAAAGTGAAAACAAAGATCTCGATCTAAAATTAGGGTAAGGGTTTGACTTTTATCAGATTCACCTTTATAGAAGTCCTGTAATTGATTTGATTATATTTCAAATTAGAATCTGTGGGATTAGTTGAATTAGGATCTGTGAAATCGGAAACTTTAACGAGCAATTTACGCATTTTACATTTAGTAGAAGTCATTACAATCTCACTTACTTCGTCTCTTGAAGCTGGTTACCCTAGTAACTGCTTCCAACTACTACGTCAATTCTAGAGCCCTGTTTTCAAAGATGAGAATTTTGAACATTCATGCATTTCCCCGCTATTTATATTTCAATTTTTAAATGAAAGGATTTTGGTCTGGGAACGAAACTATCACGATTTCAACCTACCAAGCAGTTATCTCGTATTCTATAGTGAGTGGATTAGTGAATGCAAGTTGATATTAAGACTGCAAATTGGGGGGGAGGAAAGCCGGAGGGGGGAGACAAAAGATACAACTAATAACGTTTCCACTTTTTTTAATCTTTTATACACACACGACGAGTTTCTTTCTACACAGTCTCTGCCTACCAAATTCCCTTAAAAGACATTAGTTGGTCTGGGGTTATCGTAGAAACACTTGCCTAGGGTGCTGCGCAGTGAAACTGAACCCGAAACTACATGAGTGCAAAGCCAGTATCTTAACCACTCAGCCATGCCTGCGCCTATGAATGTTTTTGTTTTTATTGTTGTTCCATATTCAAAATTTGTTTCTCAACTGAATCTACCCCTAACCCCTGGAGGCCAAACGAGCAACTAACCGTATAAACACGGTCGCTGCATTTATAATATCCCCACCCACTCTGCTTTGTTTTCCTCACTATACATTTTCCAAGAATAACTCCTTCTATAATTTCCTTATCTTCCGTCCGCACTTTTTCTCCCTTTCCTTCTTTTTTTATTTTCCTGTAATTTCCTTTTGCTCTGTGTCCGTTTCTCAAATGGACCGCATCTCCGTTTTAAGACGAGAGAACTTGCTTTTGTGAGGCCACTTCTTTTCGCGGCAACCCTTGACGTCAGTTTCCTTCCTTCACACCACTCGTGGTGATCCCTGAACAGGGGCCATGGTTGTTGGTAGCATGCTGGCCCTTCTCCTCCTCCGAGTAGAACAATGGAAATGTAGGGGGAAGAGACGCACTATACCTCCTTCGACGAAAGCGTACATTATCTAAAGGAAAAGGGCACATTACAATATGTGCCCTTCTTTACATTTCCCCGATTAAGTAGAACTGACCAAAAATAACGTCTGTGATCGTCACTCCCACCCACTAATCTAAGTTTCGAAAAACTAAATCCTATAAAACAAAATCTTCACTCACATCTACATCTTGTATTTTGTAAACTTGTCAAAGTTCAAAATTTTTAATTTTCATCCTCGTTGTGAATATCAAGTTGACTTAAAACAATATTTTCTAATTTAAGTACAAGGCCAGCAATTTTGAAAGGGGGAGGTTTAGTCTGTTAAACTGCCCTCTTTCTCCCCAGCACTAGACAAGTACTTTATTTCATCGAATTCCCGAAAGGGGAAAAGTCAAGCTTCTAATTCGGGCACAAGGTTAGAAATTTCAGGGGTATGGGTCAGGTGCCCCAGTACTTGACAGCTGCGTTATTTTATCGTCCCCGTCAGAATGAAAGCAAAGTCGATCTCAGCGAAACTTGAAATCAAAACGTAAGTAACCTGAAAAAAGATTCTGGTAGCTCGCTGCCTTTATTCTTTTACTTATTTCAGTCATTTGACTGCGGCCATGTTGGAGCACCGCCTTTAGTCGAGCAAATCGACCCCAGAACTTATTCTTTGTAAGCCTACTACTTATTCTATCGGTCACTTTTGCCGAACCGCTGAGTTACGGGGGCTTAAAAACACCAGCATCGGTTGTCAAGCGATGTTGGGAGGACAAATACAGACACACAAACATACACACACACACACACACACACACACACACACACACACACACACACACACACATATATATATATATATATATATATATATATATATATATATATATACACGACAGGCTTCTTTCAGTTTCTGTCTACCAAATCCACTCACAAGGCTTTGGTCGGCCCGAGGCTATAGTATAAGACACTTGCCCAAAGTACCACGCAGTGGGAATGAACCCGGAACCATGTGGTTGGTAAACATTTTGACAGAAGTTCAGCAATTTTAGGAGGGGGAAGATTAGTCGATTACATTAAATCAAGTTCTTTATTTTATCGACCTCTAAAGAGTGAAAGGCAAAGTTGACCACGACAGGGTTTGAACACAGAACTTGAAGAACGGGAACAAATGGTGCAAGCGGATTTTTTCCCAACGCTCTAGCGATTCTGTCAGCTCACCGGCATAAAATGCTTTAACGTAACTTTATTATTTTAACATTTAAAACTTTCATGGTGTAATTTTGTAGAACTAGCCAAAGTACTCAAAGATCAAACTTGTCAAGTCATAAATACATAAGTAAATAAATAGAGAAACAAAACAGCACTGTTTGAAGGTCACTGAATTTCTTGCGTGATGCCTCCGTTGATTTAACGTCCACCTTTAAAAGTAGTCACCCATTTGTCTTTCTTTCGTGATTCTTCAGAACGAAAATATCCTAGTTCACAACAAAATACACATCTTGTGAAAATTAAGGAATTCCTGTTATTACCAGTTTCCTTTAATATCAGCTATTCCAGCCAGATGTTTGGCACAGATCTTACTCTGCTCTGACCTACTTACGTGGGCGTAATTTGGTATGTTAATGGACGCACAGGTAGCGTTAATGTGTAACGTGTG
>NC_142949.1:9691345-9693712 GCF_046866305.1 Octopus bimaculoides
TCATTTATATATATATATTTATTCATTTATATATATATATTTATATATTTATATATTTATTTATATATATTTACATTTATATATTTATTTACATATATTTCTTTATACATATTTATTGATATATATATTTATATATATTTATTTATATTTATTTATTTATATATATTTTTTTATATATATTTATTTATCTATATATTTATTTATATATATATATTTATATATATATTTATTTATATATATTTATTTTTATATATTTTTTAATCTATATATATTTATTTATATATATTTATTTATATATATATATTTTTTTAAAGTTTTAGCTTAGAGCTGCGGCCATGCTGATGCACCACCGTGTTGCTACACTGTTATTACAGGGAGCCTCTTACAATGGCACTTGGTGAAGAATGGAGTTTGATTTAGCAACCCTCATTTGCACCTCCTGCCGCGAGGTAGGTTCATCTGGGACTCTCGATAGGAAGAGGTCCAACTTTGATTTAAAAACTCCTACATCTACTTTGTGCAGATTCCTCAGGCTCTTTGGGAGAATATTAAAAAGCTGTGGGCCCCTGAATCCCAAGCTGTTGCAGTAACTGGTCCTGAAGCGCGATGGCATTGCTGGAATGTTTGGCACTATGCAGTGTCGTCCCGTTCTGGCATTGGTGTTGCTTTCAATGCCAAAATTTGGCACAATTCCTTCCAGGATCTTCCAGATGTATATTACTGCATACCTCTCCCGCCTTCTCTCCAGGGAGTAGAGGCTTAGCTGTTTCAGCCTTTCCCAGTAGCTGACCAGTTGCAAAGAGACAATCTTCTTTGTGAATCTCCTCTGGATTGCTTCAAGGTCTGCTGTTAATTTCAGACTGGTGGGTGACCACGGCTGTGAGCAGTAATCCAGGCGGCTGAGGACGAATGTCCTCCAGAGTATCATCATGGTTTCCTTATCTCTGGTTCTGAATGTTCTCAGGATCCATCCAGCCAATCGTCTGCACTTTGTTGCCATTCTGGTAATGTGCACTTGGAAAGAGGTATCATCACTCATGTCGATACCCAGGTCTTTCACTGATTTAAGCTCTGGGATTGAGATTCCCTGTGGACCAGTGTACTCTGTAAGTTTAATATTCAGTTTTGGACGTTGGTAGCGCAGGGCTTGGAATTTTTCAGCATTAAACTGCATATTATTGTCCTCAGCCCATCTGTAAACTGAGTCCAATTCCTGCTGCAGGTGTGCAACATCACTGGAGTTCTGTATTTTCTGCGAGACTTTTGTATCGTCTGCGTAGCTTGCAAGAGTGGCTATCCGGGCACTTGAAGGCATATCTGAGAGAGCGACTATAAAAAGCAATGGTCCCAAGACAGTGCCCTGTGGAACACCGCTCATTATTTGTGTTCTCATAGAGGTGGCTCCATTAGCCACTACTGCCTGACTTCTATCTTTCAGAAAGTCATGTAACCACTCTCCAAGTTTTACAGCTATGCCAAGATCACGCAGTTTGTGGCATATCACACCATGATCCACTTTGTCAAAAGCTTTTGCAAAATCACGGTATATTACGTCCACATTTGAGATGTTGAGTAACTGCCTCAACACCCAGTCGTAATGTTGTAAGAGCTGGGTCAGGCAGCTCCTACCTGGTCGAAAGCCATGTTGGGTATAGCTCAGCAATTTATTTTCTTCAAGGAATGCGATCAGTTTTCCTCTGATTATCCTTTCCATGACTTTGCTGATGTGTGAAGTCAGAGAGATAGGCCTATAGTTTTTGGCATCTGCTCTGCTTCCCCCTTTATGGATTGGGCATATTATTCCCTCCTTCAGCTTGCTTGGCAGTCTTCCGTTTGCGAGAAAGCTCTGGAAGAGGATCTGGAGGGGTTTTGCCAGGGCATGCTTACACGATTTAAGGAGGATTGCTGGGAAACCATCAGGGCCAGCAGTTGAGTTTGTGTCCACTTCATGTATAGCTAGTAGTACATCTTCTTCGCTAATGTTGATGTATTCCATCGTAACTGCCTCACTGGTTATAGGGGAGGTAGCAAAGAAGTCCACTGGTTTGTTCACTTGTCTGTGCTCCAATGGAGTGGTGAAGACACTTTTGAATTGCTCATTCAGTACCTCACTGATACTAGTTGGAATGTCTGTGAGGGAGCCATCCTTTTCGAAGAGGGGTCCAATCTTGCAGCGTACTGGGGCTGTTTCTTTTGCGTAATGAAAGAAGGCCTTTGGGTTTGACTTAATGTTTTTTATAACCCAGGCTTCTTTGTCTGCTCTCTCCCTCACATAGGATTGTTGCAGCCTTTTTTCGATCTCCATCAGTGTCGTTTTTAGGCGGGACCTTTGGCCATTCTTGGGATGCTGGTTGAGTCGATTTGCAA